>NC_041396.2:214947405-215117405 GCF_900747795.2 Erpetoichthys calabaricus | reverse complement strand
TATATATATGATATATAGATATATATAGATATATAGATAGATATATGTGTATGTATGTAGATATACAAATATGTATATGTATATATATGTATATATGTGTATATATATGTAGATATACAAATATGTATATGTATATATATGTATATATGTGTATATATATGTAGATATACAAATATGTATATGTATATATATGTATATATACAAATATGTATATGTATATATATGTGTATGTATGTGTGTATATGTATGTGTGTATATATATATATATATATATATATATATATATATATATATATATATATATATATATATATATATATATATAGATAGATATATGTGTATGTATGTAGATATACAAATATGTATATATGTGTATATATATGTAGATATACAAATATGTATATATATGTATATATATATGTAGATATACAAATATGTATATATATGTATATATATATGTAGATATACAAATATGTATATATATATGTATATGTGTCTGCATGTGTGTGTATATATATATATATATATATATATATATATATATATATATATATATATATAATGTATGTGTGTATATGTATGTGTATATATATGTTGATATATGTATATATATGTGGATGTGTATATGTATATATATATATGTATATATGTTTATGTATATATATGTTTACATAACCTCTTTAACACACTACTTCTCCGCTGCGAAGCGCGGGTATTTTGCTAGTATAAATATAAATTATTAAACAGTAAAATCCATCCATCCATCCATTTTCCAACCCGCTGAATCCGAACACAGGGTCACGGGGGTCTGCTGGAGCCAATCCCAGCCAACACAGGGCACAAGGCAGGAAACAATCCTGGGGTTTTATCTTTATTTTATTTTATTGTAGAATCAACTCCTATCTGCGCACACCAGGGCGGCCGTGGGCGGATGCGTATGGTGTATTCACTCCATGTTATCGTGCATTGCGCTGTCACTGGTATTTTGATAAAAGAATTTGAACAACATATAAGAAGCGTATAAATTATTAAACAGTAAAACATTAACATTTAAGAAGTAAAGTTACATTCAGTACTACTGCAGTGCCTTCGGGTATACCTCATTTTTTGTTTGCTCATTACATGCTTAAATGTATACATTTTTTGGTGTACCTACCCGAGAACACGCGACATATAACCGAGCGTGGGAGAAGCATGGATTTTAAACACGCGTTGAGTTCATCTGCTGGTCTCCCTTGTGGAATAACTGGTAATGTTTGACTAAAATCTACAGCGAGTAAAACGACATTACCTCCTATTTTTTTTTTTACGATCTCTGAGATCTTGCTTTTTTTGGTTCAAGGCTTCATAAGCTCTTTTATGTTCTATGGTGTACTTATCCCAAACCATCATCTTTGAATGTTGCAAGACTTTCGCCTTGTATGTAGATCGGGGTAATTACATTCATTGCATTCCTAGTCTGAATCACAATCTGATTGTATGGGTGGTTACCTGGCACTGTAGGGTTGCCACCCGTCCTTTAAAATACGGAATCGTCCCGTATTTGAGAATGAAATTGCGCGTCCCGTTTTGAATCAATACGGGACGGGATTTATCCCGTATTTTTTTTTATCATTTTTTTTAAAGCAGCGTCTCATGCAAATCATCCCACACGCATTTTATGAAGATGCCTCCTTTCCTACTTTTGATTGGGTAATACTTGACGTCATCGTTAGTTTGATTGGTCTTTTTAACTGTCCAGTGAGGAGGGCGGGTCTTTTAAGTACAGTCTGCAAAGTGTTGGCACTGGGATGTGGCACCCGCTGCAGTATGCGTCCCTTATTTTTTTGTATTAAAAGTGGTAACCCAACCTGGCAGGTAACAGTAATGTTTGGTCATGAAGTCGTCTAAAATCCGCCACGTGCCCTCTTTTAAGTGTGAGAAGCAGATATATATAGCCAAATTCTCGCGCTTCGTTGCGGCGAAGTACTGCTTTTCATTTTTTAAGAAAAGAAAACCTTTTTAAATGGATCGAAAATACAGTATACCAATAACAATTTGTTAAGGATCTGTTTTTTTCTGAACCTCACTTTTCACAGCTGTCGCGCTACGGCGTGTGTTTCGTTTATTTGACAGTATGTAGATCGTGGTAATTACATTCATGGCATTCGTTTTCTGAATCACAATCTGACTGTATGGGTGGTTACCTGCCAGGTAACGCTTGTGGTTGGTCAGGAAGTCGTGTTACATCCGCCACGTGCCCTCTTTCTGTTCCCAGAAGCTGATCATAGAATGGTTTTAATAGTTTACTTTCAAATAATGCAAAGAGTATGCGACACGTGTTTCTCCCTAATTCTGGGCTCATCAGGCATACACACTCACTTCATCCCCTCTCGGGAATCTAATCTCTATCGTCAGCGCCAGAGTTGAAGCCCCTAACGTTGCGGTCAGCAAGTCGGCTAACATCCGCCATGTGCCGTCTTTCAGTTGCGAGAAGCAGATCATAGAATGGTTGAAACTGTTGCCCCTAACGTTGCGCTACGGCGTGTGGTTCGTTTATACCTCGTGTCTTCTCATTAAACTTTTATCTCGCGAATATGTTATTGCAATCCGCAGCGGGAGCGTTTCTATAAACTTAATTTAAACTTACGTTTTACACCGTGCTTTGTTTCCCTTATAAACATGCTTGTATGCTTCACTCGCTGGCTTCTTATTGTTTCGCTCCCTTCTCAATTGTTTAATGAATTTTTTGTTCTTCGCTGTTTGCGGCTCTTCCTTCATTTCTCCCTACTGAGTTCTTTTATCTCGCGAATATGTTATTGCAATCCGCAACGGGAGCGTTTCAATAAACTTAATTTAAACTTACGTTTTACACCGTGCTTTGTTTCCCTTATGAAGATGCTTGTATGCTTCACTTGCTCCCTTCTCAATTGTTTAATTAATTTTTTGTTCTTCGCTGTTTGCGGCTCTTCCTTCATTTCTCCTTACTCAGTTCACAGTCTTTTCACGTGATTACGTGGGAGGCGTGATGACGTGACACTCAACTCCGCCTCCCACGGCCATCAAGCTGCCGTCCATTACAGTATATTGTCAAAAATGAGGTTCCAGTTATGACCATTACGCGTTGAATTTCGAAATGAAACCTGCCTAACTTTTGTAAGTAAGCTGTAAGGAATCAGCCTGCCAAATTTTAGCCTTCCACCTACACGGGAAGTTGGACAATTAGTGATGAGTGAGTCAGTCAGTCAGTCAGTCAGTCAGTCAGTGAGTCAGTGAGGGCTTTGCCTTTTATTAATTAGTATAGATATAGATTTTTCACAACTTGGACATTACACAGAGTATCCCTTGGAACCTCAAACCTTTTTCTTTGCTTATTTCTTCCTTTCACACTGCCTCTCTGTTGACTTCCAGACAGACTTCATCGATTGTGAAAAATAAAGGGAGCATGTGGTATACACAACTTTTATTCTAAGAAAACTAATGTCATTGTGATTCTTCTCCTTTGGATTTTGAACAGCATTTCATGCTGGACATGGTGGAGTCATGATTTCAGGCATGTTTTCACCAGCTTGGTCCTTTGATATAGATGAACCTGCATGTCAATGCCATACCATGTTTGATACTAATTGTAAATTTTACATTTGTGTCGATCAAGTACCCATCAAAATGGCAGATCAAAGGTCAAGAGGAAAACAGACTGGCCAGTGACCAAGAAAGAGAAAATGAGGTTAAATGGAAAAGGAAGACAGAGAGGCAGAGATGCAGAGCGAGAGCACTCGAGCTTATGGATTGAGGCAGGTGGTTGGGAGTGAGCCTCAGGGCCATGGAAGCCAGAAGCTATGAAAAGGGCACTCCTAAAGAGTGCTTTGATGGGAGAAGGAACAGCCTGATTGACGGCGTCTCCCTGCAAGGGCTGAAGGTGAACGGCGGGAAAGGTGTTTGGGGCTCGTCGAGTTCACCTGCAGACGCTGAAGGAAGAGCAGCAGAGAAACAGAGCCCTGTGAAGAAAGTTGACTGCACCTGTCGGCGGGCGTCTCCTTGCACAACAAGGTCCATATCGGATAAATGGAGGAGATGCCAGTTTTTAAGGAGAAACATTGGGGCTCACTGTTTTTATGGACTGTCTCTGATGTTTAACCTCATTGTTTTTAAAGGAATCTTAATTGAACTGTTTTTAACCTCTACAAACACCTTTTACGTTTTATGGATTATTAATTTATGGAACATTTTGAAGCACTGCACTTTTGAAACACGGCTTGGATTTTGTTTTAGTAAAAGCACTGTTCACCTTTTCACCATCCCCTTGCTTTGTGTATGTGGTGTCCTCATTTGCCCGCTCATCCCTGTCATGATTATCAACGGTGTCGGGTTTAAGAGGCTCCCAAAATGAAAGAGGGGGTATGGAGCCGACCCGCACCATCACAAACACTACTTGCTAATAGCTGGATATACCTAATTTTTGAAGGTAGTGTGAGTAAATATCTGTGTGCACATAATTGCACTCTGCCATTGAGTGGCATCACATTCAGAGTGGCCTTATGATTTGCTCCTATAATAGGAATAGAGTTTGTGCTATGTCTGGGAGCTAGTCCAGGATAGTTGGTGGTACCTTGTCTGGACAGGAAGCCAAGGATTTTGAAGTACAGCTAAGGGTGGATTGGACTTTTATATGATTGTAGCCTGAATATACAACGTTTCAGCAGGGTACTGTGGGGTTGCAGGGGGGTACCTTAGAAGGCTGCCTTAATGTTATGGGGGTCTGGCCGACAGTATGTGCTTCTGCATTATGTCTCAGCTTTAAAATGAACCTCTTCTCCTCAGTCAGGTGAGCTGGAAGAAAATAAGTAGCAAGGAGGAGAGGAAGAGAAAGCTAAGGGCAAGAGGGAAAACCAGAGAAGTGTGTTTGATTAAGCAGGAAAAAACTAAAAGCTTGTGTAAGTTTTCTGTGCCCATCTCCTTCCATTCACTCTTCAGCATTTCATCCTTCAATAAACCCATTTTTTCTTGTAACCTGATTTGGCAAACTTATGCTCAGAGTCAAGGTGACTCATGAGCACCCCACTCTTGTCACCGCTTCCATTGCTATTGTAATAGGATTTGGTTTATGGAAAACTTTGTGTGAGAGAGAAAGTCAATTTAAAAGATTTACTGGAGGGAGAGATGAATGAAAATGTAATATTGATGTACTGCATTTATATTCTGTTAATTAAAAAAATAAAGTAAAGCTGATTTCTCTTTCAAACAAATTATCTGTTCCAATCTTGAGAACCAGAAAAGACACTTTGAAGAAACATCAAAACAAGCGGATACAAAACTTTAATTATTAGTTTTGCAATCAAATTCAGCCTGGGACTCTCAATAATGGACCTATACTTGGAATTAATTATGGCTCCATTGAACCATGTTCAGCTCCTTCCCACAGATGAAAATTACATGTTAAATACATGTGGGCATTTTAAGGTTTTTGCCCGCTACATAATTAACATTCCCTGTGTGCTTTCAGACTATTATTCACAAACGTGGCAATTATTCTTTTCTTAATGTCTCTCGTGAAGCATGTTTCCACTTTACTTCAATGGGCTCAGTATAATGATTATTTTTATTGGAAACAGCCTCATTAGTATAGCACAACTATCACTAGTTTTCTCATTCTAATGCTGTTGATTTTTTCACATTAACTAAATACTTTTTAAAAGTATATATTTTCAATAATATATGCAAAATTAGAGTTTTCTCCATGTCTGTGCTTTAATTACTTTTACTATCCATTGATGCATTCAACAAAAGCAACATGAAAGGAGGTTTAAGCTCAAAACTAACAGATATACATTGTTTTTGTACTTTATCAGTTTATATATTATATTGCCATTCAAATGTAAAGTTTATCAAATTAAGTATTACCTCTACTTCAAAATGGAAAAGGAGAAAATTTAAATTAAAGAATTTTAACAAAAATCAAGAAATCCTGCGGAATGTTTGAAAATCCAAACAGTTGTGCCTGAGTTTATTTAAAGGCCTCCTCAGAGCTTGTGCAAATAGAAGAGGAAGGAGATGTAATGTAGATTGACAAGTAAAACAGCAGCTTCATCCAGACACTTAAATTCCATTTCAATACCATGGTCCATAGTACAGCTTTGCTAAAATTACTGCTACCGGACAGATTCATGGGATTATAATTATCTCAATCTTCACCCATGAACATGACTCCAGAGTACGTGGACTCCTCAGTTTGGGGACAACTGCTCAACCTTTGCCTCCAAGAAACATACCACTGTTTAATAGGAGAGGACCATAACCTCGGATTTAGAGGGTCTAATTCTCATGCTAACTGAATTACTGAACACTGAAGATCACATCCTGATGAGGCCAAGAGGACATCACCATGTGCAAATAGCAGAAACAAAACCCTTAGTTGCCATACTGGATATTTTCAATACCTCTGGTGCTCCCTGATATCCTGTTTATAAAGTCACAATTGAAGTCTCACAGTAGGACTTCCGAGTCAGTACGTGGTACCCCTTTGAGCAAGGAATCAAATGTCTTTAAACAGGTTGAATACTCTGAAGAGTTGTTCAGTGCTTACATGCAACACTTTCTTCTCCGCAACTCAAAGATGAGGTAAACTTATGCTCTGGAAAACAAGCTCCAATTGTAAGGCTTTCATCTATGGGCCTATAAGTTCAAACAAGACATAAAGTTCTCCATTTTATTCAAAGCAGATGAGGTTGTTGTTTCTGTACATATTTAGAAAGTGGAGATAGAAAATGATTCTTATGTGTAGTAATTAATGAAGTAATTCATTTTTTACAGTTTTTAGTAAAATCAGAAACCCTATTCCCATTGTCTTATGACAGATGAGCAAGGATTTTTCTCAGTTGAGTACAATGCAATGTTTTTTTAACAATGTAGTTCACGTTATTACAATAGATTGCTGATTAAGATGTTATGACCCATTGTGTAGTATGCCAAAGACAGCTGTTCGGGAAATGAGGATTAGATAGATAGATAGATAGATAGATAGATAGATAGATAGATAGATAGATAGATAGATAGATAGATAGATAGATAGATACTTTATTAATCCCAATGGGAAATTCACAATGTGAACCCAAGACTATTGGATAAATAAGCAAAGAAGGCAAGATAAGATAAGATGAGACAAGACAAGACAAAGATAAGATAAGTTAAGATGAGGCAAGATAAGATAAGATGAGGCAAGATTAGATAAGATAAGACTAAAAACACTGGACCTTCTTAAACCCTTGTAATTTAGGAAAGCAATATGAGTTTTGACCTGCATATATTTTAAATAAAAAGATGCATGTGGTAAACAGTCCTGCGGTGGGTTGGCACCCTGCCCAGGATTGTTTCCTGCCTTGTGCCCTGTGTTGGCTGGGATTGGCTCCAGCAGACCCCCGTGACCCTGTTCGGATTCAGCGGGTTGGAAAATGGATGTGGTAAACAATTTTAAATTAATAAATGATCTTTCATACAAACTGAGGACGAATGTAAAATATAAAAGCACTCTTCGCAAAGCATCTGTGTTGAGGATAAAACTATATTTATCACAGCTGGAAAGTATAATTTCAACAGCAGATATTTAGGGAAAGTTAGGAGAGTTTCTGAAGTGTGTTTAATAAAAATAAAAAGGTCTGATGGAAAGTTTTATTGAGGCACAGGGGTCTAAATGATGCAAAAATACTACTAATATGTTAATGTACAAATTTAAAGAGGTCTCAATACCAATTGTATTTGACATGTTAAATATTGTGTACTTTAGGGATGGAGAAAACAGATGGTCGTTTTTGTTAAAGTGTAATTCAAATAAAGAAAATACTCAGTTATAATCTCAATGTTCAGGTATTTATTTAGTCACAGGAGTGTGTAGGGTAGGAAAAAAGTAAAATCTGTTGAGGTAAATAATGGGTTGGGGACCAGCTGGCACCCTGTTTAATGTAAAAATTAAAAAATAATAAAAAAGAAAAGTTCTCAGCTATATATTATTGAGGATGTTGCACATCCTTCCATGATTCTTCTCAAGCTAAACAATTCGCTTTGTCATGGTTAAGCTTTGTACTTTTTGGCCTTGAGTTTTGCCGGAATGTCAATTTCCTTATCTGTAAATATCTTGTGGGGTATAGACAGGACCTCCAGGATTGAAATGGAAGTGACATCAGTGGTTTGTGTCCTTTGGTCTATACATAAACAAGAAAGTCCATTAGCCATCGCATTTCCCCAGATGCTGATGTCTGTGTCTTTACCTTAATAATACTCCTGATTCAGTAGCATGTGGCAAGGTTTACATTAACAAAACTTTAAAAATTTCTTCATGGTGTAAATTGATTATTTTTAATCTGTTCTTTTATACAATGAATTAATCTATGTTATAAGTCTGCTTGTTATCAGCACCCTCTGCACCCGGGACCAAATCCAGGTAGTTCGTCATGTGGTGGGTATGGCAATATGCTTTAATAAGTGCATTTTCCCACCTAACCAACCTTGCTATCTTTAATACACCAAATAGACCAGATACATTCAAATTCTTAATCATATATTTTAAAAAAGTCAAAACTGTGGAATACAGATTTAAAAAATCATAATGAACAGACAACCTAAGAACCTTTCCTTCTGTGTACTTATTGGATTACATATGAAAATGTCTCTTATTTGTGAAATGGCCTTTTCCTGTTCACTGCCTGCAAAAGCTGCCTGCATTCACACCTTCCTCCTTGTTCTAAGCTCATTCTTTATAGTCTGAAGGAAAAATGAGTTTTTGCTGCATTCTTTTTCTATCTTTCTTTGGACAGTGTCCTTCTGTGTCTTCCTACACAAGGGGTTTATACTGTATGTCCTAATACCTACACCCCGAGCCTACAGTGATCTGTAAAGGCTGAAATTACAAAGTAGCTCCCAGGATGCCTGCCATCTCCTAACTGGAAAAATGTCTGCAGTCTCTGAAATGCCATCTTCAGTCTCCAGTGCTCTTGGGATGCATTATTTTGCATGTTCTTAATCATCAGTCCAAAGAAAAAGCTACCAGTTCCAGGTTGGGCAAACCTGATTCTTTCTAATGTCTAGGGGGAATGATGGTGATTTCCACCCAGGACTCCAGTCTTTCCGTCTGGCACCAGTTACAATAATAAGAAAATACAGCTCATCAATGTCAATTTAGACAAGTCAGTTATTGGGAACCACCCTTCCCTGGCTTGTGATGCACCATACTTGAGTGCATCCTTACTAAAACCAGACCATTTAATCAGGGTCTCTTTCCTTTCTGGCATGGTGTCCTTTTCTTTTTCTAACTTTTCACACTAAAAAACACCATGCTCATGTCAGTCAACTGCAAAGAATTATTTTTATTTTATGCTTGACATTAATTCAGAGCCTAATGGTTTTAATCAGAATTATGCAATAAATACATGCATTGCATTATATTGTTAAATAGATGTCAAATTGAGTTCAGAGGGAAGGACTGTGGTTAAAAAAAAAAAAAAAAAAGATTCCCTCAGAGAAACAGACACAAGCATGGTCTATCTATTGAAAGGCACAGATCCTTTCTACTGTAGGTACCTTTAAACATTACAGAAATTGTTGTGAAGAATATGGACTTCAATCATATAATTTAATGTTTTCTTTAGGAAGCTAGACTAATCAGTAAATATTTCCTAGTAATCTATTCTTCACATTAGCACTAGGTTTCCAATAACTATGCATGAAATCATGGTAGCTGTATGGGGTGATTCTTGCATTTCATTTTTTAAGCTTGAAACGATGCAGTATGGATGGATATATATATATATGTGTGTGTGTGTGTGTGTGTGTGTGTGTGTCTGCACAATCTCTCACTGCTGTAAATATTTATATTTATCTGATTATTGCAATTAACTTCTACTGCATTTGCACTTCTGGATAGATGTAAAACTGCATTTTATTGTCATGATACTTGTACTTTTCCCTAATGGTATATTTCCAATTATATAAAAAGTTATAAAAATAGCCAGACAAGGTATTTATTCCTAAGTGGCTAGTAGTTTTTTGATTCACTGCACAGTTTTCTAAGACACATTAAAATGGTGTCAGATTCACTTTACTTGTTAGCAGTCTTTCAAATTGTTCAAATACCATTGACAGGTTATTTTGCTGATGACAAAATTAATAATTTTTATAAGTGTACTTTAAAATTTTTACCAATTGTTTTGTATCCCAGCTTCATAGGAGCTGTTTTTCTTTTTTCTGATCATCTAAGTGCAATGAAAATGTTTTATCATTAGGTGGCCCCTTTCACTACGAAGAAAATAAATGCAACTGTCCAATAAATTTCATTTCTAGTTTTACTAGGATTATGATTCTTCTTTTATTTTCACTTCTTTGGAGTTGCTGGCTTAAGATTTTAGTTTCTGTAAAGTAATCAACGACTCTGTTCTTGCCATGATTAAAAACCTCTTTTAAATAAAGTGTCTTTGGCTCTTTCCCAAATCTGTGATGTATTCAATCTTCTTTCTTAAATCCCTGCTTATGAAATTTAGTTTGTTCATGTTGTCACTGCTCCCCATTTCCTATTTACCACTTTGGCTAAATCAATTTATTCTTCTTTTTAAGTATTATTCTTTTTCTAAAATGTTTATTTATTTCTAATCACTTTTTGCTCTTTTCATTTTAACTGATCTGGCAAAGTCACTTTTTCTTTATAGCATTTTAATTGTTCTGATATAACTAACAATACTCACTGCCCAGCTTGACAGAGCTTGTTCATTCTTACGATACATTTGGAGGTCAGCCAGGGTGCATGAATTCAACAGGGTCACTTAGGGAGAGAGAAGGCCATTTTATGGCCAAGCTTTTGGTAAAGACATTCTTTTGGAACCTCAGTTTGTCATATTTTTTCTTTCGTTTAGTGACTAACCTTGCATAAATACTCCTTATGTTATATGATGTCCTAACCCCTAATTTTTTGTTTTGACTTAAAAAAACATGATCCACTTTCCAATTGCACATGTTCATTCATACTTCAGATATATCAGATGCAGTCTACCCTAGAAGCTTACACAGACTTTGCATTTTTGCCTTTGTTCTACACATTATAACAAAGTACAATTCAAGCAGACAGTTGACAGATGTGCTTCAAAAATTACTCCTTTGCTCCTTTCATTTTCAAGTAATAATAACAGGTGCTTCTTCCTTGTCTACTAAATGTGGTGCTTTTGCACTTCAAAATACCACCAGTGAACCTCCCCACTTTGTTCTCTAACTTTAGATGGACCCGCCTGCCTGCACCACCTTATCTCCTGAGTCTAAGTTCATCGACTTCTGTCCAAGGCTGAAGTCTCTTCCTAAATTAGGGGCTGGTCTGTAAAGTCTTTGGCCCATGAAGGCTGCTCCCCTTTGTTTGACAGTGTTGGATCGAGAGAAGTATTATAACAGCTAGGGTTTATTCCCTGACTTTTATTTATTTTTTGGTTTATTGTTGTTCGTGTTAATTTAAATAAACATTTTTCATGTTTTAATGACATTTATGTGAGGTTTTGTATACTGTTTGTTATTTATATACCATTTCTTTAATTTTGCTGCCATTCCCTGTACTTTGTGGATGATGCCCCAGGAGGTGGGGCCACTCTGACATCACTGCTGCTGGGTTCTCCTTTTGGCTTTATCTTTTAAATCAAAAGTGACAACTAGCAGTGGTGCAATGAGTTTGAGTAGAGGCTTTAAGTGTTTTTGTTTGACTGCTTTTTGTTTTTTTGATTTTTCTGCTTTCATTATTAGATTACTACTTTTGAATTGTGACTTGGATGTGGTTACCTTTTCTCTTTTTTATTATTTTTGTCAATAAATGCTTAATTTATAAAGATTCTTTATTTGGATTTATCTCTATAAACCAGAGTTTGATGTTTTTCTCTCTTGTAAGGGATTTTTGATATTTTTGGGACTCTTCTGCTATTTTGAACTTTGAAGTCAGTTCCTCATTTTGGGCCTACCTAAGCTGAATCTATCATTTAGTAGTTTTGGATTTTATTTTCCTTTTAATTGCTTCTACACATTGCTTGGATCATATAAATGTTGCGTCAACATAAATATCCAAATACTTTTCAGTTCCTTTAGTTCGGTGTCTCACATCTTGTATTTATAATTTCCGTTCCTATGGCCCACATGTAGAACTTTGAGTTTTTCTACATAGAAAATGATTTTCAAAGTGTTTGCCCAGTTCTGAAGATTGTCTGGTTCTTTTTGAATTGAATTTGCTGCCTCCTCAGTGTCTGTCATTTTTCCAACTTTATTATAATCTGCGAATTTCATAAGTTTACTAACTATAGTGAAATCTACAACAACAATAACAATATTTATTTATTTAGCACCTTTTCATACAAATGATGTAGCTCAAAGTGCTTTACAGGATGAAGAATGAGGAAAAAAAGACAAAATATAAAAATAAAATTAACAAAGAAAAAGTAAAAAATTAAGAAATGTAAGAAATTTACTTGAATAGAAAGACTTTTACTTTTTAAATTTATATGGCCATTGCTATTTATCTATTCATGATATTGTTGTCATTATGAAAATAATTGTGTTTTTGGTGTCAGTGCAGAACCAATTACCTAATTTGTGTCTTCAAATTAAAAAGTTTAGGAACCTCTGCAGTGTACTGTTGAATAAATCAATATTACTTTCCATTCAAGTGGAAATAAAAAGTTAAAGCAGCCAAACAAGCAAGCCAGCCAAAACATTCATATTGTATTTTTTTACTATTGACAGAAATATCTTTAAAAAGTTGCCTTATTTATTTCAGTATGGCAGCACTGAGAGTGAACAGAGCATTTCTTTGTGTAGTATTTGGCTTGTTATGACTTTGCTTTTAAAGGTAGAAAACAGACTAGTGTGTATGCTGTCTACCAATCAAAACATTTAAACAGACCAGTGTCATGTAAGTGGTAAATTCTTAATAAATTCTTGAAGTTGTGCATATTGCTTACGGATGCATACCTTGCTGGAACCACATTCTGGATGCAGTTAACCTTAGTTTGAAAATCAGAATGAAGGTACCAGGGAAGGGGAAAGAGACTAAAACAAACTGGGCAGGATAACAGAACAGAACGCTGTGCATGCAGCCAGTTATGCAGTGCATTAAAATGGAGTCTTGTTAGTGCACAGAGGAGTTTCAGTTCTGCACAGCAAAGAGAGGCTTTGAGTTTAATCCACCATACAGTTGTCCCTAAACAGGTCTTTGCAGATTAAAGGAAACAGTTTACTTTGAATGTGTTTAAAGTAATCTAAAACCTCAAGAAAATGAATTATTTACACATATTCATTAATCAGCCTTAAATGGCCATGTAAACAGATCACTGTAATAACAAATTAAAAGAGGTAGTAAATAGATACAAGGAATTTTGGTAGAGTTCTTCCTCATCAGTCATTTGCCTGTTGTAAAATGCCATGAACGTCTACAGGATTTTGTTGTTTTGGTGACATCTCTAAGGGATTAAAGTCCTGAAAAGGTGGGAAAGATGACCAAACAGATTCTCCCATCATTAAAACAAAAAATGTACTATTTTGTTGACCTTACAAAATTCAATCAAGTTTATTTTTGAATAGTGCTCTTTACTGAGTGGAGGCTAAATAGAGGCAGCTCAGCAAAGAAAGGTATACAGTACAGTATATACTTGTGAAACAGTCACACTATTATCTTGTCCATACTTGTTTTATGTTATTTTCATGCTGTTCATGGCTACTAAAAACAGCAAATGAAAGAACAAATGCTACTACCATTCAGGATTTACTGGTACAAATTTTATTTTTTCATGGTACTTATGCTGTACAAGAACTTTGGTCGTGGAAATGGCAACGTGGCATCTCAGCATCAAGAATCATAAATGCCGAGTCTGGTTGACCACTGTCGTGTTCCTGTCACTAACTCTGCAGTCAGTGTTAGTTGGCCAACTAATCATCCTCCACGGTATCAATCTTGCACTATGTTGTTATTATTGTTTCAACAGTAACAGTCATAAATGAGTATGAATGTAGTAAGAAAATTAAAGAGATAGCACGTGAATGGAGCTGTCGCATTCAACCATTTTGACAATCTTGAAGGATAAAGATAGAGTGAAAAAGGCAGTATTGGTAAGGGGAAGCTCCTAACTTATCAACCAATTCGCTTAACAGCCTATTCATAGGAATGGAACTCGGTCATTAAGTGAGAAGTGTCTACATTTGAAATATAAGTGTTACTGAGAGGAGTCATTTGATTGTGATTGCACATGGTGTTCCAAAAGTCTCCCAATTGAACAACTAGTCTGTGCCTATTGTAGATGAGCGTATTGAGTAATTTGGCTATGGCAGTTTCCAAAACACTATAGATATAATAAAACTGGTATATACAGTACATTTGACTGAAATAGACAAAGATCATTTAGCACCTCCTGTGGATGCCGTCAGTACAGAATAATTTGTCTTGGCACTAAGGGACCACAGGGGCTTTGCTAGTTGGTGATCACACTGCTGCAGCCCCTGTAAACCTTCAGCACTCTGTATTTGGATATTACTGTTGTTTCTTACCACAGCTGGGAAGAACACATATGTCATCCAATGGCTGTATTGACTTTACAAAAAGCTAGCTATCAAATCAACCCAAATAAATATCACTTTTCCTTAACAAAAGCCAAATATTCATTGCACACGGAAGGAAGAGTCAGGAGTAACCATTAATGTTAAACATTTGTTATCACTGTACATTGAACACTGCAGAGAGAAAAGGGAATTTGAGTTTTTTAACCAACTATCTAAAGAAGCTGCTGTTCTTACAAATACAATAATGAAATGGCCCCAAATCATATGCCATAGTCATCTTCAGCTGAATCAGTGTTTCAAGCAAGGACAAGGAAATGTCCTTGTGCTCTGTCCCATTATTCACACTTTATAGGTTCTACATGCATCTGAGACTGAACCTCAAAGTGCTAGAGTTGAACATACTAGGAAAGGAAAATGTGCGTAATATAGCTTAGCTGGATGTTGCTTCTGAGAGAACACAATCACATTGACACAGAGCATGAGGCATTTTCCATTATATGTGCTTTGCAGTAGTTACAGTTTTATTTGCGGGGTCTAATAATTTACCTTGGTGACAGATCACACCCACTCAAGATGGCTGACTACCAACATGGAGGTGAATCCTGGAGTTACAAGTTAACCATTAGCTCTTCATTCTTCCAGATACAGGATATTTCATGGTGGTTCACAGCTCTGGCCTAGAGGCATATTACTGTACATTCTGTTGACATGATTTAATTTGAAATATTATGCTTTGATCTTCTTAAACTTAACTTTATTATTTGTGGTTTTTTTCTTGGCATTGCATAGATAGATAGATAGATAGATAGATAGATAGATAGATAGATAGATAGATAGATAGATAGATAGATAGATAGATAGATAGATAGATAGATAGATAGATGTAAAAACATTTATTTATATGGCAAATTTTCATACAAAGAATGTAGCTCAAAGTGCTTTGCAAGATGTCAAAGAGAAATTTACAAGAAAAGAAGAATATTAACAAGTAACAAAAAAAAAAAAACAAATGAATCTATACAATCTTATAAAACAGATATATAACTAGCAGAAGAGTAGCATCCTTATTTACAATATCATGTTGTAAGTCTCTAAAGATGTGTCCAGTGATAAGGTCAAATGGCCAGGAGGACAGAAAAAAAACAAAAAAAAACTCCAGTTAGGCTGGAAAAAAAATTGCAGGGGTTCCAAGGCCAAAATCCACCCAGCCTCCACTAGCATAAATGTTCTTAAATCATTCTTCTTTGTTTTTAGGCTTTGTCTGAGAGTATTTGATGAAGTTGGTCTCGTTGATAGGAGGAAAGTCATTTTAATCGTGGTGCCAAAACGCCACCACAGAAGAACCAGAAAAGACAGAAGAGAGAAGTAGAAATTAATAAAGAGTACAAATCCCTGAAGAATATGATAATTCTATACCTATATAGTCTATTATGAATACAACTAAAATATAGCTATGAAAAAAACAAATTAAAATAATGGGTCTTTAACAGTTTTTTAAAAAGTTCTACAGTATTAGCCTGGCAAGTCTCTATTGGTAAAGTATTCCATATTTTAGGTACATAACAGCAAGAGGCCACCTCACCACTACTACGACGAACCACCTCCAGCCATGCAATGGGTGACACCTCAGGACCACACTGGAACAATTTTGAGATTCTTTACAGTGGCTGGAGTGCCAATCCTGCCACCAACCCCGGAGTTTTCTCTGCATGTTGGATGGCCTGCTTGCAGGGATGGATGCACAGTCTTGGACTTATAAGCAGACCTCCATTAGAAGATCTAAAATTATGCTTTGAAGTATAGGGGGACAGGCATTTTAAAATATAGGAAGGGGAAAGATTATTTAAGATTTTATACATCATTGATAGTATTTTAAAGTCAATTTGAAATGTAATACCACTAAAACTGGCAAAATGTGCTCAGATTTTCTTTTTCTAGTTAAGATTCTTGCTCCTGCTCTTTCTATTAATTCCAACTGATTCATGTCTTTCTTAGGTAGTCCTGTTCAGAGATCATTACAGTAATCTAATCAACTAAAAACAAAAGCATGAATGAATTTTTCAGCATCTTGTAATGTTATAAAAGATCTAACTTTTGCTATATTCCTTAAGAGAAAATAAGCAGTCCTAGTGATCTGGTTAATATGTGATTTAAAGTTTAGGTCAAAGTCCATGATTACCCCTAATTTCTTTACCTCCACCTTGACTATTAAATCTAAGGGATCAAGTTTATTTCTAATACCCTCGCTATTTCCATTTTTGCTAAACACTAAGATTTCTGTTTTTTTCCTTATTTAATTTGAGAAAGTTATTATTCATCCATTCGGAAATACTGCAAAGACTTTGGATCAGGGTCATCAGACGCTATTGATAATAAAGCTGTGTGTTCGTCTGCATAGCTATGGTAGCTTCACCTTTTGTTTTGAGATAATCTGGCCTAATGGAAAGATGTAGGTTGAAAAAAGCAGCGGACTCAGAGTAGATCCTTGTGGTACACCATATGCAATACCATGGACCTCCAAACTACAATCACCACAACTAACAGAGATAAACACATAAACATCTTAATGTCAGATGTTTATTCACCTTGTGATGGGCTCTAACAGAGCCATAACTTAGTAGTCAAGAGATGCTCCTTTCTACATAGGTGTGATTATTTGTGACTACATTTATAGGGTACAACAGAGACATGATTATGAACTTTCTGTGTACCATGCAGGCGGTATCCTTTTTTAGAAGCTCAGTGTTCGCTCGTTTTTCTCTCTAGTTTTATATACAGTATATATATATTTTAAACAATTATTAATATTAAGATGAGGTGTGATCTGATATGTGGCTTATTGCTAAAAATAGATTTTTAAATTGATGATATTCTGCTGTCCTAAACCTGACTGTTGACTTGTTTCAGCTGCCTTTTGCACAAGCTGCAAACCAGAGAGATGTCACAGGGAGAGTAATGAGGATCTGAAGGCTTCCCTTACATCTGCAACTTCACAGAATGTAAGAGACTAAGGGAAACATAAAGTGGGGCATATCAAATATATTTCTCAGCAAGTAGTACTTCAATCACTTGTTTTTAAAGGAGCTTTCTCACTCCTTAATGGAGGAGCAGTCTGGAACAAGGATAAAAGTAAGGCAGGAAGGTTTTAGAACTCGCCTACTCAACATTTGGAAGTAAATTACAAGCTTAGTATAGTGATCTGAAATAACAAAATTACTTACATATTTGTATTATGAGGTGATAAAGGTGCGTTGAAATAAATCCTGAACCGCCATATAATGAAGAATGTTCGATTGCTTTCAAATAAGTGGGATGAACTTATTTGAAAGCAAATGCATTCATCTTATGATGAGTCACACAGCCAGGTCAGTCAGTGTGGCAGTGTAGCGAATACATAACTCCAGTTCTTAAATCCTTACACTGGCTCCCGGTTAAGTTTAGGCCAGATTTCAAAATCCTCCTTTTAACATATAAAGCCTTAAATGGCCATGGTCTGGCCTACCTGTCTGAACGTATCATGACTTGCAAACCATAACGTACATTAAGATCTCAAGATGCCGGTCTGCTTATGATTCCAAGGATTAATACAATAACAGGGGGAGGTCGAGCTTTTAGTTACAGGGCCCCCGAGCTGTGGAATGGTCTGCCTGCTACTATAAAAGATGCCCCTTCAGTCTCAGCTTTCAAATCCCGACTGAAGACTCACTACTTCAGTTTAGCATATCCTGACTACAGCTGCCTATTAATTGTACAGACCGCATCTCTGTTGTTAGTCATTAGCACTAAAACATAAGTAATTTGATAGTTAGAATTTGTTACTAACCCTTACCTATTCTGTTTCTCTACTCGGTACTCAAATGTGGAACTTGGTGCCACAGCCCACCTGCCAAGTTGTTTTGCCTGTCTAAGATAAAGTAATCTCTGATAGAGGATTGCAGGAATCATCGGGTAGAGGGGTTCTTTCATCGGATTGTCTCGCTCAGCGCTGACTCAGCTGTGGAATGGCCAATAGCGGGAGGCAGCTTGATGGCCAAGGTCTCCAGGACTCTGAACAAATCCAAATCATATTATGTAATATCATCTACTGTTGAATTCTGCTCTGTACATGTAATATTTCTATTGCACTATTATATTGTATTGAGGATGACTTGTGTTCTGTATGCATGCCCAACCTACCTGGAAAGGGGTCTCTCTTTGAACTGCCTTTCCCTGGGGTTTCTTCCATTTTTTGCCCTACAAGGGTTTTTTTGGGGAGTTTTTCTTGTCTTCTTAATGAGTCAAGGCTGGGGGACTGTCAAGAGGCAGGGCCTGTTAAAGCCCATTGTGGCACTTCTTGTGTCATTTTGGGCTATATAAAAATAAATTGTATTGTGTTGTGCTCTCTGGAGAATCAGCTTACCCTTCTTATTCCAGATGACAGATTTCATCTGACAAAATTAGATCAAGTGTAAAAATGCAGGAGGGGGACTGGACATCTTTGTAAATGAGCAAAGGTCAAAATGCAAGCACATTACAATTAAAACTAAAATGTGTAACCCAGACAGATTTCACTCACATTAATGCCTAGGGAAATGAATTGTATCATCATGATTAATGTTTATAGTCTTCCCTCTGTAAGGGGTACTTAGCAACAGAATAGATTCTAATGAACTCTTTGCCAACACTCTAATGGTGAATCATTCCATCCCCATTCATGGACATAACTATTGCATCTGCTTTATTTATATGTTAAAAGCTTTTAAACGTAAACCTATAGCACAACTGGGCAGGTCTGATCACATCTTACTTCCACCTACAAATCTGTTATTAGATGGCAACAACTTATCCAAGCCAGAGGTTCTTTTGTTGTTTTGAGGTGTTTTTTTTTTTTTTTTATATTTATGGTTTTTCCTGAGCTTCTGTTAACTCCAGGTTGTTAAAGTACTGTTCAAAAAATGCTCTTGAAAAAGAATACACTGTTGTTACAAAACTGGTAAAAAATAAAAAAAGCTATTACACATAGCTTATATTCTGCTATGTAAGGAGCTCTAAAACTACCGTCACAAGAAGAAGAAATAATCATCAATTGTAGTGGCCCTGCAAGTGTGTGCATAATATGGGAACTAGAATAATGTTACTGCGGTGGGTTGGCACCCTGCCCAGGATTGTTTCCTGCCTTTTGCCATGTGTTGGCTGGGATTGGCTCCAGCAGACCCCCGTGACCCTGTGTTCGGATTCAGCGGGTTGGAAAATGGATGGATGGAATAATGTTAATGGCCCAAAGGTTGAAACATAGCAGTGCAGGTGCTTAGCATGCTGGCCCACTGGCGTTTACTGAAATATTAATTCCTGCTTTGACCTAAAGCAACACTGGAGTGTTAAGTGGTGAGAGGACATCACAGCGTATACTGAAAGTATATTTTTAAACAGAAGGAAAAAATGATAAAGTAGTTGGACAAAAGATGAACTCAACACTGATTGAGTACTGTGCTGAATCAGAGACACACCCCAAGGCCGTCACAGCCTGAAGAAAACTCATTTGTCTTGGCAGTCAAATGCGGTGTTGATGGACAGAAGCAGAAACTGATTCAGGGAAACTGGGTTCAAGAACAGGTCAGTGCTGGGTCTCAACATTTTTTTATTCTCCTACCCTTACTAAACTGATTCATGGTAAAATTCAACAACTTTTAAAACATGAAACACTGAGATTATTTGAAATAATGCGCCTACTGTATTAAACATTACTGTATTTGGGTAGAATATCATGTTTTCAGGAAAAATATGCAGAATGTGTCATTTAACTGATTGTATGAATTTGTCCAGCTCACAACATTAAACTTCTGTACTCTTCAGAAAAAAAGAAAAAAAATTATGAAAAATAGAAAGAAATGTTTAAAGAACATTGGCAAGGGTAAGTGATTTTTTTTCAAAATAAAATAAGCTGTCATATAAGGAATAACAGAATGAAGCTGAGCAGAAACAGTGATTTTTTATGAGGTAAAATAATGAACAACTAATTCAAATTTTGTAAAATAAATTACAAACTAAGTATAGTGTACAAAATAAACAAAAAGAAATAATGTGTTGACATAATTAGAGGTTAAAGGTACTTAAAGAAAAACAAGTGACTTCTAGGAAGATTATTCTTTGAGGTGTGATTTCCAAATATGTTTACTACTAATAGACAACACACAATTTTTTTCTTACAATAAGATTGGAATTAAGTGGTAGTGAGGCAAGTGTGCTAGCCTCTGTACCGCTATTCATAAACTACATCTAACATATTTTTCTTTCATGGTTACAATACTTCAATGTAAAAAAATATAAATATATATTAAAATTCTAAAATTATTTAGCTTCCAACTGTTGAAGACAAAACACAGTGATTACTGTAAATGAAAAGTTTCTCAGGTATACCCTACTTTTCTTTTACAGTACAAATAATTAAGTTTAAACATGATTTCCTCCTCATTGGTGCTTTGACACACTGAGCTAAAGAAGATCAAGCATGAATTCAATTGGATGGATTAATACATATGATGGACCTGTTGACAAACATCTTCCGTTCAATGTAATTTGCCAACAAAATGAGTCTTTTCGTAATGCAGCTGGCAGTTGGAATTAGGACTTAGTTGTTGTGGTACAGTGGTGTGGAGAATGTTTTCTTGGCACATCTTTGAGCCCGTTAATAGCAATCAATCATCACTTGAATGCCTCAACCTAATCTAGTGTTACTGACCTCGTGTGTCCCTTCATGGCTGCAATTTACTAATCTTCTAATGGCTACTTTTAGCACGATAATGCACCATGTCATAACGCAATAGTCATCTTAAACCAATTTAATGAACTTAATGAGTTCAGTGTTCTTCAGTGGCCTTCCCATTCACCAGATCTGAAACCAGTAGAACACCTTTGTGATGTAGTAGAACAGGAGATTCTCAGCATGCATGTGCAGTTGAGAATTCTACAGAAACTACGTAATGGCATCATGCACTTGTATAGTTTATTGTATAGTGTATTGCATAGTCTTTATACAGTGGTGTGAAAAACTATTTGCCCCCTTCCTGATTTCTTATTCTTTTGCATGTTTGTCACACAAAATGTTTCTGATCATCAAACACATTTAACCATTAGTCAAATATAACATAAGTAAACACAAAATGCAGTTTTTAAATGATGGTTTTTATTATTTAGGGAGAAAAAAAATCCAAACCTACATGGCCCTGTGTGAAAAAGTAATTGCCCCCTTGTTAAAAAATAACCTAACTGTGGTGTATCCCACCTGAGTTCAATTTCCGTAGCCACCCCCAGGCCTGATTACTGCCACACCTGTTTCAATCAAGAAATCACTTAAATAGGAGCTGCCTGACACAGAGAAGTAGACCAAAAGCACCTCAAAAGCTAGACATCATGCCAAGATCCAAAGAAATTCAGGAACAAATGAGAACAGAAGTAATTGAGATCTATCAGTCTGGTAAAGGTTATAAAGCCATTTCTAAAGCTTTGGGACTCCAGCGAACCACAGTGAGAGCCATTATCCACAAATGGCAAAAACATGGAACAGTGGTGAACCTTCCCAGGAGTGGCCGGCCGACCAAAATTACCCCAAGAGCGCAGAGACGACTCATCCGAGAGGTCACAAAAGACCCCAGGACAACGTCTAAAGAACTGCAGGCCTCACTTGCCTCAATTAAGGTCAGTGTTCACGACTCCACCATAAGAAAGAGACTGGGCAAAAACGGCCTGCATGGCAGATTTCCAAGACGCAAACCACTGTTAAGCAAAAAGAACATTAGGGCTCATCTCAATTTTGCTAAGAAACATCTCAATGATTGCCAAGACTTTTGGGAAAATACCTTGTGGACTGATGAGACAAAAGTTGAACTTTTTGGAAGGCAAATGTCCCGTTACATCTGGCGTAAAAGGAACACAGCATTTCAGAAAAAGAACATCATACCAACAGTAAAATATGGTGGTGGTAGTGTGATGGTCTGGGGTTGTTTTGCTGCTTCAGGACCTGGAAGGCTTGCTGTGATAGATGGAACCATGAATTCTACTGTCTACCAAAAAATCCTGAAGGAGAATGTCCGGCCATCTGTTCGTCAACTCAAGCTGAAGCGATCTTGGGTGCTGCAACAGGACAATGACCCAAAACACACCAGCAAATCCACCTCTGAATGGCTGAAGAAAAACAAAATGAAGACTTTGGAGTGGCCTAGTCAAAGTCCTGACCTGAATCCAATTGAGATGCTATGGCATGACCTTAAAAAGGCGGTTCATGCTAGAAAACCCTCAAATAAAGCTGAATTACAACAATTTTGCAAAGATGAGTGGGCCAAAATTCCTCCAGAGCGCTGTAATAGACTCATTGCAAGTTATCGCAAACGCTTGATTGCAGTTATTGCTGCTAAGGGTGGCCCAACCAGTTATTAGGTTCAGGGGGCAATTACTTTTTCACACAGGGCCATGTAGGTTTGGATTTTTTTTTCTCCCTAAATAATAAAAACCACCATTTACAAACTGCATTTTGTGTTTACTTGTGTTATATTTGACTAATGCTTAAATGTGTTTGATGATCAGAAACATTTTGTGTGACAAACATGCAAAAGAATAAGAAATCAGGAAGGGGGCAAATAGTTTTTCACACCACTGTATGCTTACATATAAAATCCGCGATGGAGTGAAGCCGTGAAAGGCGAAGCGCGATATAGCGAGGGATTACTGTATAGGCAATTCAAGGTTCTAAGGACACTGAGACTATCCTGGCAGCACTAATAACAAGGCTGGACTTACACACAGACACCCATGTTCACTCACAATAGCACTACTTCAAAGTTACCTATCAACCTTACATATAGATCATTGGGGGTGTGGGACAAAAAGTCATGCAGATATGGGGAAAACGTGAATATTCTGGAAATTATCATATTCTGCTTGGATGTATGTATTTCTCTTTTTTACATTAAACTAGCAGTATTTGGTGCTAATGATGACAAAAATGAAGGTCTCACAGCATTTGATCTGCTGTAACTTTAACTTGGTGCAACAATTACTAATTTTACTTTCAGGCAATGGAAGTGATTAATTAAATAAATGGCTCCCACTTTATTTTCCTTACCCATCTCTGCAGGAGGGGTCTGTTAGACTTATATCAAGGTAACTGAAGCATGCTCATTTTAAAAAACAGAATAATAAAAATTTTTGATAAAACAAGGATTGTATAAACATGATAACTGCATATATATGTATTGACACATAAGATACAAGACAGACAAACACATAACACAGAAGAAGCTGATTGTTTACTGGCTCTTTACAGTTCTAATTTATTTTGCACAGATAAAAAGTTTTATGATACCAAATCTTTAAGAATGATGTCCGATGCTGTGTGGAGTTATTGCCGTGTGTTGCCCTGGGTTTAAGCGGACTGCACTCTTTCTCTTTGCTACATGGTCCTTTGTTCATGGTGTACTGTGGTGTGATACTGCCTTCCTTAGCCCGCTGTTAGACTCTTTGCTGTGCAACTTTACTGGAAAAAACATTACTATTTCTGGCACAAGAATGTATATACTGAAGTTTCCTTCTTGAAGTAATGGTTGTTTCTCTGTCTTCTCAGACATGATTTAGTCAATGGTACAGAGCTTGACTTGGCAGAGTGGATCCTAGACCTAGATCAGGACATTCAGCTCCAAGAGAACAAATTATCAGCATTCAGCTCCTGCCATAAAGAAAGTTGCTCAACAGCTTGCAGATTTCACAGACCATGGATTGTTAATCTTTAGGTCTACCTCAGGTGATTAGATCAATGTCTCTTGAAGTTACAGAGTTGGTACCTTCTTACTGTATTAGTATGTTATTTTGTCCATTACATATAGACAGTTTCAGTTTATGATCACAAGCCTAAGAAGAATGTCCATTTGGGTGTGTTTTGTCTAAAGGAGCCTCTGCAAAAGTCTCAGCTCAACTCTGATTTACACCTTTGTTATCAGATGAAGTACAGGGCTGATATTGGTACAAGCTGTAGTTCAGCCATTCATTCTGGAATATAGTTGTTTTGGGGAGCAGGGCAGTAAAATTTCTGCATCCCTGTTAAATCTGCTGTTTTGTGTACCACTAAACATCCTAGTAAAGTCGGCAATGCCACTTTGGTCTACACAACTAAACATTGACTCTACTAAATCAAAACAAATCAAACCAAATCAGAGTTTAATGTTATTGTGTTTATCCCAATGAAATTACCATATATACTCGTGTTTAAGTTCTCCCACGGATAAGCCGGAGCTTGATTTTACCGTATAATTTCCGGTATTTTATAATGTTGGTCATACAAGTCGAATGGGAAAAACTCACGCTATTGGTCCAAGAGATTATAATATGCTAACACCCACCTGAAAGAGTAACCACGGAGCACACTGCCTTTTTTTCTATGTATTATGCCTACGTGACCACACGTTAATACCCGAACTCTTCTGAAGCGACATTTACACTGTTTAGTGTTTTTTGTATCTCACACCATCATACACCTTTATTGCAAGAGCATCCCTTATCTACGACGGAGCATTCAATTAGAAGAAAATATGAAACTGGTTTTAAATTAAAAGTCGTTAAAGTGGCGAAAGAAATTGGTAACTGCGCTGCTGCAACAAAATTTAATGTACTGTATCTGAGAAACTGGTGCAAGATTGGAGGAAGCAAGAAGATGTAAAAAAAAAAAAAAATTAAGTGTTGTAATTTTGAACGGGCATATAAGTTGGGGTCTAATTTTATGATCAATTTTTCAAGTTTCAAGACCCGACTTATACACAAGTATATATACGGTCTGTCAAAATCTACTCAAGTCAATGCCATACATACAAATAATCACTTAAAACATGCTATAACAGAATATAAATAAACTCATTATTGTACTATTATTTAAATTATGACCGCATTCAGATTTAGAATTCAATCGAAGGATGGCCCTTGGATAAAAACTGTTCCTGAACCTGTTTGTGCGGGCATGAATAGTTTTATAACACTTGTTAAGACTACAGAAGATCAAACAGATGGTTACTAGGGTGAATTGGATCTTTAATAATGTTAAATGCCTCCTTCAAGCAGCATGATCTATAAACGTCTACAGTTGCTGGAAGATGTGTTCATATGATCTTCTTTGCTGTTTTAATAACTCACTAAAGATCTCCCTGTTCTGCTATGGTACATCTGTCATGCAAACCTGTGATAAAATAGATAATAGGCTTTCTATAGCACATCTGTAGAAGTTGACCAGGAGCCACTGGGGAAATTTACTCTTCTCAGCCGCTTCAAATAGTAAAGCCGCTTCTGTGCTTTCCTTACTATAATGTAGGTGTTAGAAGACCAAGAGAGGCCTTTTGTAATGTTAACCCGCAAAAATTTCAAGCTGGACACTCAGGCTAATTCCTGATTATAGTTGATGCATGTTCTGTCCTTTGAGATCTCCTAAAATCTATAATAATTTCTATTGACTTTTTGTGTTAAGATACAAATTATTTCCCTCACACTACCCCACCAACTTCTACACCTCCATCCTATAGGCTGTTTCATTGTTATTGCTGATCAGACTCACCAACATAGGGTGAACATACATACCTCAGCAGAGCTCGGAGGCTGATCCACTAACGTGTACTTATTCTAAAAATCTGTTAGGAAATCTGCTATGCAGTTACACATGCTTGTGTTTAGGCCTATATAAAGTTCAAAAGTCATTTTGTTGGGGATGACTGCTTTGAATGAGAAGCTATAATAATTTAAATAGCATTCTAGCATAGGTATCCTTATTCTCAAGGTGATTTAAATTCATGTATAGTGCCATAGAAATGACCTCCTCTGTTGACATGTTTGCCCAGTAGACAAACTGGTACTAATTGGGAGGAATAATGCTCTTAATAGGAGCTATAATCAATCGTTCTAGACTCTTTATAATAAAAGGGGTGAGAACAACAGGACAAAAGTCATTCAGGCTTTTCATCTCTGATTGTTTTAGTATCAGGGCAATGACTGTAGATTTAAGGCATGTGGGAACCATGATTGAAGGTGCTGGTAAAGACTCCTGGTAGTTGATCTGCACGGGCTTTAAGCCCCCTTCCTGAAACACCTTCAGGCCCTGCTGTTTTACTCACATTAATATTTTGCAGGGCATGTTTTACCTCATATGTATTCAAAATGAACACTGGTTCATCAGAAAGGGGAATGGCCTTGTGGACCATTTCAGTGTTTACATTATTGAAGCTAGAGAAAAAAAACAGTACTTTCATCTGCCATTTTGACATCACTGTCAGAGGTATACACATTTTTGCTTTTATAATCTGAAATAATGTGAATGCCAGGCCATACTCAATGGCAGTCATTACAACTGTTGAAATAATCATTGATCTTTTGGCTGTAGCTTCTCTTGGCAGTTCTTATGCCCCTCTTAAGGGCTGCCCTGGCAGCAACATAAGCTGAAGTGTCTCCAGATCTATAAGCTGCATTCCATATCTTTAGAAGAGAACAAATATGGCTATTCATCTGTGGTTTCTGATTTGGAAAGACCCAGAGACTTTCTATTAGTGATAACTACACAGCTATTAATTTAAAATTCAACAGAGGATGCATATTCCTGTAAATCTAATTTTGAATCAATCATTGCTTGTCGTTTAAATAAACTCTAGATTTATAACTCTTCATTTAAAGCTGAAATGATGTATTAAACTAACTCAGAAATTCAATGAAAGGTAAACAAGTCAAGAAATTGTCAGAAGCAAGAATCTAAAGGGACACTTGGCTTCATGGCACATAATATCTCCCCCTGCTTACTGCACAGAAGAATTTGGGTTTATCTCAGGTTAGAAGTCAGTTTATACTGTAACATAGTTCTGTTTGATTACTATTCAGCATTATTTTAATAAACTAAAATATTCAGTTTAACTTTACTCTGTAAAAACATTGATATATAAATGATGTGCAAATGACCTTTTATATAAAAATTGAATGTAAACATTTTTTCTTCTCATAATATTTAAAAATATTTTGGGCTATAGAATCTTTTTCAATATGGTCTTTCAGAATTGTTTCAAAGGCTCCTCACTTGGCCTTTACTTCTGTTTCATCAACACTGAAGGACTGTGTATATTTCTTAGGAACCAGATGACCAAATGATGATGTAGATAGGGAGCAAAATGAATACGTTTATTTTCAAACTGGCAATTTCTTGGAAACAATGCACTGTTCTGAAGTCATCATATCATGTCTAAAAGACAACTTGTATAAATTAATATTTTTCGTACTATGACGCTTTTTCCAAAAACCATAACAGCTTTTCCTTTCAAATATCCAGTTTTCATATAGTAAGAAAATATTTTATTAACGCATTCTTCCAGCTGCTGAGCATAAATAATAGATTTATTTTAAAATTGTTTACTTCTAGCAAGTTCTGAGTTTGATTTATTTGTCTATCTATCCAATTTCTAAAACTATTAAATGTCACTTGAGTTCAGGGCAGTTGGAGGTAGGGATGCACCCTAGTCTTAATGCTATTCAATGTACACAGCTGTTATTGAGCATTGTCAGCTAACATGATAGAACAGTTTGGGCTTTCAGGGGCAACTGGACAATGAAACCACGGGCAGTGAAGCATATCATTGTGTCACTTTAAGAGAGTTTTAAGAGTGTACAAGGACATTATCTAAAAAAAATTACAGCAAAATAATTTGTTGAGATGGAACCTTTTGGCTTGAAAACTAAGCGGTATATGAGACTTTAACCCAATACTGCACATCAGCCAGGAAACACCATTTACACTGTAAAATATGGTGGTGGCAGCATCACGTTATAGGGATACTTCTCAGCAGCAGGGAGTAACAATCTGGTCATGAAGAAGACTGCTGAACAATATAGACCGATCCTGAAGAAAAACCTGCTCACCTCTCAGAAATTTTAAACTTTGAATGAAGATGGTCTTTCAACAGGACTTTGAGTAGCAATACCTCATTATTTTATTAATTATTAAGCAGGTAATAAATCTGGAAATGATTCCACATGTATTTGGAAGCTTCAACTGTGAACTCTCAATATGAGGTGAAAAGAGCTGTTCATGCAAGTAAAACCAGGCCATCATTAGGCTGAGAAAACAAAACAAACCCTTCAGAGAGATAGCAGAAATACAAGCAGTGGTCAAATCAACCATCTGGAACATTCTTGAAAAGAAGGCCTGGACTATCATGGAAGACAATTGCGCTGGATGACTGCAGAATTCTTTCCTTGGTGCACCATGTTTATTCAAGCCATGTATAAAAACGTCTGTCATTCCTAAACGTCTCAAACAATATTTTTCGTAAGACCCTTAAATTAAAACTGAAACTCTACACTTCAATCACATCTTGATCACTTTGTTTCAAATCCATTGTGGCAGCGTACAAAGTAGGGAATCCATTCCCGGACGGGTTTATCCATTCCCTGGAATTCAGGAATCCTGCATGTCATTCCCAGGAATCCCGGGAATGACACAGTGCACGGGCATCTCACATGTGAACGGTTTTAGAACGAGCGACACTTATTTTTAATAAAACTACTGCAATAGCAGTACAACAGCAGTTCATGCTGTCATATAAGTACATGTATCTAGTTAGTTGCGGTAATGAGAGCGTAAAAAGCACAATGTGTCAAGTGTGCGGTCATCCAGGTGAGAGCGCACCTTCAGGCAGAGTATGCCAGCCGCTGAGAAAGCACACTCTGCCTCCACTGAAGTAGGCGGCACAGTCATCAGATACTGATACACTTGTTCTAAACAATGCCCGCGCTTGCCGTTGCTCTGAAACACCGCCGTTTCAGCTTTTACTGATGCATCCAGTTTCTTGTCATCATTCTGTGATGGCAAGTTTCTTAGCACAGATAATGCAGATGCAACAGACTGACGCATTGCAATTTCAAGTTGCTGTTCAAAGCTGTCAACAGCACAGACGTCAATGAACTCTGCCCCGTCCCGGCATTCGTGCGCTGCAGAGTGCAGACACCTCCCAGTCCACTGTGCTCAGACTTAGTGGGAGCTGGGAGACTGACTGCTGCTGGTCTGTTGTTGAATGAATTAATGAGCAACACACTACACCGTAGGCCAAAAAAATGTGCCACTTAATTATTTTCAACTATAACTCTGTTATTTCTTGATCGATTTTTACACTTTTACACGCTATATATGCGAGCTTGGCCATTTCCGTTTTCCTGGGAATTACAGCAGTTTCATTCCCGCAGGAATGAAAAATGTCCGGGAATCCCTAGTACAAAGCCAAAATGATTAAAATTGTGTCCCTGTCCAAATACTTATGGAGCTGACTGTTGTGATGGACTACTGGGAGTCTGGCCCCGCCAGGATACCCTTGATATGGAAAGACGGGAGAGAGAGCTTACAAAGGGCTTTGTCTCCCCCTGGACACTAGATGGCAGTGAGCCCAGGATCGGATCCCCACATGTGTGCCCACAAGGCATGCCGGGTATTGTTGTCCTGAAGGAAAGTCGTGTTGGGTCCCCTTGAGGCCACTGGAGGAGCTGCAGGATTTGGGAGTCCTTACTCCATAGGGCTCCATCCTCACATGGAAGTGCTTCAGAGCTGCAGCGTCATATCTCCATAAGCACTCCCAAAGATTGGATAAAAGGAGCTGCCTGCCTCACATCAATGAGCCAGAGTCGGGAGGAAGAAAGATAAGCTTGCGTGGTGGAGTGGAAGGAGGCATTCTGCTACAATTGTTAGCTAACTTCTCTCATATTTTATCTTCTGTGTGTTTGCTTTCCATTTTGCTCTTAGGAAATAAACTACCAGGATGAGGATTGATTGAGCAATCGCATACAGTAGTTTGTAAGGTGGTAAAGTTAATGCTAAAGAAATTAGATTTCTAAAGAAATCACAAGTCACTAATTCATTTTTTAAATTTTCAGCTAACCACCTACAAAAGGCTGAGATGAGTAGTTTCATTTCATCTCACATTAGCTGCAAGTGTTTAGAACGTGACAATGTATTTACCTGTACTAGATAGATAGATAGATAGATAGATAGATAGATAGATAGATAGATAGATAGATAGATAGATAGATAGATACTTTATTAATCCCAAGGGTACATATAATCTTGATTTCTCAGAAGAATAAGTGTTTGGTTGTCAAGTCAATAAACTGCGGAATGGTTGGTGGGCCATCTGGTCCCCGGAACAAGCTGTTGTCAGCCTAAGATCAGTGATAAGCCAGGAATTGCAGTGAAATTTAATTTGTCTCATGTTGCAAAATGAATTGTGAAACTATGCCACTAAGACACCAGTTAAATTTGCAAGTGGAAGAATGTTGATGAGGGGTCTACACTCCCATCAAGCATCTGACAACCTGATCAGCATGTCACATGCAAGGTTCGAATGGGAAGACTGAAGATGTTTTTTTATCTCAGCTACTTTATACAAAAATTTCATTGCCTTGCTGGACTTTTGTCTGACAGAATGTATTTTTGTCTCATCAAAGCAATGTTCCCCATTCATTTTCATCTGGGACCTTCTCAATGTGTCCAAAAGAAGTGTATTATTGCCAAACCATTAAGGAGCAATGTTTCTTTCTTTCCACCCTGCAAAAAAGCCTTCATGAACTCATAAAAAATACTTTTAAGTGACTTTCACAATTGCAAAACTGCATGTGAAAAGATTACTAGCATCAGTTTCACAAAACTGTATGTGAAGGGAAACTTGGCTTTTTTGCTGTTTGCTCATTACTCTCTGTTATAATGTAGAACCACACTGAGTGCTGTGGTGGACGGCTGGGGGCTGTGCCCAGCCGGGACGCCGAGAAGGACCGGGAGAGGGACTATGCCTTCCCCGGACCACGAGAGGGCAGCCGCCCTGGTTTATATAGGGGACACGGGAATTGAGCATGGAAGCTCAACCCTATAGGGGCCCCTGGCCACGCCAAGGGGTGCCCAGAAGACTGTTAAGCCCTGGACGTCAGCACTTCTGCCACACCTGGAGGTGCTGGTGGAAGTATTACCAGGGACACCCGGAGTGCTTCCGGGTGCTCATGTGGCATTTCCGCCACACCAGGAAGTGCTGCAGGAAACTCATCAGGGGGCACCTGGAGCACATCCGGGTGGACATAAAAAGGGCCGCCTTCCTCCAGTCATCAGCTGGAGTCGGGTGGACGAGGACAAAGCTCAGAGGAGAGGAGAGGAGAGGAGTGGAGGCGGAGAAGGCTGAATGTTGGAGAAGCCCGGACTTGAGGGTGTGTGGTGCAAGGGCACTGGGTTGTGTGTGGGACTTGGACAATTGTAAATAGTATTGTAAATAAACATGTGTGGTGTTTGGAACATTGGTGTCTGCCTGTCTGTGCCAGGGCTGATTCTCCACAGTGCCCATGGTTCCTCACTCTTTACATACCTTTTTTAGGAAGTTTACTATCCTTAGAAGAAGGGCTTGTCACACAAGCTGTAATTTATATGCGACTTTGGCAGGTTTGCCAATTTTTAGGCTCCCCTGCACCTGGCACTGAAGCTGCTCATTTATATAATGGAATGGCGGCTCATTCTGTTGGCAGCTTGTGCACAGGCTAATGATGTTATGCTTGGTATTGTTTTTAACTTTGCTGTGCACATTTCAGACCTAAGTTTGCTTTCCTTTTTATGTATATATATGTTTTTGAGGTTACAGAACTCAATTCTGTGGTTACTGATATTCTAGAAGATTATTCTAGAAACTCATTTTGAATTCTGTTCCACCTCTATTTAGTTTTGTTATGTTATTGCTAGACAACTGACCCAGAAGTGTTTGGTTTACAGTTCCTGGGTCAAAGGTATAAAGTTCTTCCCAACCCTTTCTTTCCTGTCCGAGTTTGCAGACAAAAATGAAAAGTATGGAGAGGGTTTATTTAGTTAAAGCTCCTGATGAAAGACTTCTATGTATTTTTGACTATGAATTTGAGTTTTTGATTTTGGTTTGATAATAGTGTTTAATTAAATCTTGTTTTTCTGGAGTACATCTCTTCTCATGTTCCTTTATTTAAAAATTTCTCTGGCACCTTCATGGTGCTAGAACAGAAGTAAATTGTCAGCGTCATTATAGTATTTTGTGATGTTATATTTTGCATATCCTATGAAGCGAGTTTCTGGCACAGAGGCAGCATGGTGCTTGTTGGTCTTTCTGGGATGTCATTGTACAGTATAGTAAAGATAATAAATCTGAAATGAACTGATGATTCTGTATTTTTTATCAAAGCAATGCCTTCTATTAAAAAAGTGCTGTTGTATATCTACACATCAAACATTGCAAATTTTGCATTTTGCTTTTTCTGGCATGTGTTCAACCATGATAAGAAAAATACTGAGGAAATGGGGGAAGAAAAACACAAAATATGCAATATAGACAAGGCACAATGAAACAGAATGAGGTGAAATTTTTTTCTGTAATGCATACTGAGTCAATTTTATTCAGAAGATGGTAGAAAGAGAATAACTGAGAATGCTGTGTTTGAGTAAGAAAAAGCGATTTTTAACTTTTACTTTTTATTATTCAAATCTATTTTATGATGATGCAGATCTATCTTTAGAGTTTAGTTTCAATACGGCATCATGATTTGTAGCAAATTTAAATGAATCGCCTTTGAACCATGTTAATAACATGAACAGGTAAACATCATTGCCAAATTGATCCATAAGGTTCTTTACCAAATCCATAAACATCAAAGTAAAAAAGACATACACTGGGTTCAGGTAAATAGAACAAATATCAGATGAAATGTGAGAAGTGTCTCATTTTGAATTTATCCAAAACCTTGAATACTGCTTATGCAATATTTATAACAGCAGTGTAGTGAAGTAACTGCCATCTCGAGTCTAACCTTCACACAGTTGAATTGTTCCATAAAAACTGTAATTTCAGGACGTTAATTTTCATAGTCTTGTGCTGCTGAGACATTGTTGCAGATCAAGCCATTGTCACACAATTAGTTTAAAAGCACACCATGAAAATCAGCAATGAACATATTGTTTCCCGTTGGAACTAATTATTTTTTCATCTTCTTCACTGAAAATTGAAGATTTCATAGGTGGTTATTGACAATATTAGATGTTATAATCATGCCAAATTGGAGACATAATAGCTTTAAAATCTTAGGAAGTATCTTTAATCTTCCCCTGTGTAAGCTTTCACACAAGTTCTGTATCTTTAAGACTCGCCTTATATTACTTTCCAAGACTTTTGAGGGAATTTTACAAGAGTGTTGGTATTGGTTCTCTGTCAATGTAGTACCTATGATTTGCCAGCATACACATGATGAAGGAAACATTTTTGATTTACTTGGCTTAATTTGTATCCACTAAATGCTACACTGGAGTTGACCCAACATGTTTTTGGTGCACACCCTGATTGTAGTCAGTAGGTTTATGTCATCTAGTCAGAGATGACACAGTCCAGACTTTAGCCATTCCCCACCTACTTCCCTCATCAAATCTTATCATTTTTCCATTGTCATGGTGAAAGTTAGCAATGATGTGGCACATCCTGCAATTATGCTAAGTACTAAACACTGCTAAGCCAAAGTTGCAGGTCTTGGAAGCTCATCTTGCCAAAATGTTTGATTGGCTCCTTAAATTGTAAGAACTCCAATGCTGTCCACAGAAAGCCTAGAATTATAAAAGAAAGGTCTTTTGATTTGCTTCTGGTTGTTTTACTCTGATGACAGATCATACCAATGCACTAAATTTCCTGAGAATTCTGGAATTGCTGCTTTTTGTATAGATATATTGTCAATGCTGAACCTTTGCAGGTCTGCAGAAAGTCTCTGTCCTGCTATTAGACTGAAAAAGAACAAATAAATCTAGAGAGAGCACCAAGTACACACCTGTCCAACTTCAAGAATCGGTGACTCAAAGAAGCACAAAATGTTTCCCTGAAACCAATTCAAATTAAAATAAAGACATAAAAGCAGAGTTGTGTGGCACAAATAGCATCTGTGAAGCACAAACCATCCCCACACCTGCATATAGTTTTTTGGTTTAACTATTACCTGATACCTTGCATCTTTCTTTCAATAATTATAAGTCAGGACTTTGGATTAATTTTAGTCCACACTATGTTCCTCAATTCTTTACTAACAGGTAGAATTTAAGGATGAAACGTTGCTTTATGGTTAAGTATCATCCTTGTGGTTCTAATTTCAATTGTTTTCATTGCCAGTTTCACTGTGTTTTGATGCTCTTCAAAAAATTGTTTTTTTCACAAACCTGTATAATTTAAGCAGTTAACTTTTGCACTTCATTGGGTGCATTCAACGTTAATGATTGTGACGCACCACCTATTGGAATATATTTTGTTTTGCATGTACTAATAAAATGCATTTTTCCATTCCAACAGATGCTAAATCACATATCGGTTCAGATTCCTGTAGAAACTGTTTCATATCTATAAATGATAATGATAAATTATAAATAACAATACTGGAACCCAACAGTTTTATTTTCAACTATTGATTGTTTTTTAAACCCAGCTCATTCAACGGAAAACTTCAACCAAAACCTGTGAGGCTTTTGCAGCATTATTTAGACACAAAACAAACTACAGTAGATGTACTATAATATATCCCTCCAGAGTTAATCCTGTTGAATGTCATCATGCTCTTAGCGAATTAAGCTCCTTCACTTAAATAAGTTTACCTGAACTGTGTAGAATAACTTACCACCTAAAACCCTTCACTTGTGTCCTTGACCCAGTCCCAACTGGCTTTTTCAAAGAAGTCTTTTATGTGCTTATTGATAGTGTACTTGACATAGTTAACTCATCATTAGAAACAGGGGTATTTCCAGATTGTCTAAAATTTTCAGTTGTTAAACCGAACTCCTCGGTCTTTACACATATTTCTAACCTGCCTTTCTTAAGTAAAATTCTAAGAAAAGCAGTTTTTCAGCAGTTAAATGATTACTTGAACAAACATTCTGTTCTTGGGTTACACAGTGGTGCAGTGGTAGCGCTGCTGCCTCCCAGTTAGGAGACCAGGATTTGCTTCCCGGGTCCTCCCTGCATGGAGTTTGCATGTTCTCCCTATGTCTGTGTGGGTTTTCTCTGGTTTCCTCCCATAGTCCAAAGACTTGCAGGCTAGGTGGATTGGTGATATTAAATTGTCCCTTGTGTGTGGTTGGGGTGTGGTTGTGTGTCTGTGTATTCTGACAATGATGGACTGACACACTGTCCAGGGTTTGTTCCTGCCTTGCACCCTGTGCTAGCTGGGATAGGCTTCAGCACTCACTGTGACCCTGTTCAGGACTAAGCGGGTTAGAAAATGACCGAGTGACATTTTATTCTTGATAAGTTTCAATGAGGCTTTGGAACAAATCATAGTACAGAAACTGCGCAGGTTAAAGTGGTAAATGACTTGAAGGTTAATGTGGGCATAGGCCACATATCTGTTCTTCTTCTCTAAGAAGGAGTGTAGCATTTGACACGGTGTATATAAGCAAGCTAACCTCATTAGTGCACATACTAACTTGCCCACAAACAACTCCTGGTTCCAGGGTCTCCTTTTGCATGCCCGCTGAGACATCCTTTTTAATCCCCAGCTGGCATGCTTCAATAAAGCCACAAAAGCACACTTTTCAAACGTTTCCAAGCTTTTCCCAACTTGCCAGTTTCAATCGAGCACCAGCAAGTAAGAGACTAAAGGAAGTGGACAGATAGTGGAAGACACATTTCCTTCAAAGGCCCTTTCACAAAAGACAACCTCAGTGTCATCCACCCCTATCAAGAATGCTCCAATCTTTTGCCACTCATATCGTCCTACACCCCTTCATATGTACCTGAAAGAATGCAATTACGTGCCATTTTGTAGATTTTTTATTTTAAAAGCAGAAAACTAACAGGGCATGCTTAAATTCAATTCAACTGGACACCAAAAGAGAAACCTTTTACTTTCACGCAGGAAGCTGGTGAGGGCACCTATAAAACTAAATTGTTGTTATGTGAGTTGCATCCTCACACAGAAGTACTGTCTTTTTTTGGAAAGATGTTTGCTTCTGGCTTCGGTAACATCGTACACATACAATATGTGCTTCAGCCATCTGGTGACAACTAGTGAAGAAGAGGATATGCATGTGCATAGTGTGCAATCAAGTGAACAGAACTGAACGATAGTTATAAGTATGCATTTAACCCTTTATGTGTTGAGGGGCAAGTTTAAACAGCCCAGTTTAGGGGCACAGGAAGCCAGAGATCATGGCAGCAGTACTGGGTGTAAAGCAAGTAGCAAATGCTGGTCCTTTGTTAAACTCAATCACACAGCCAATCACCAATCCAGTAACAGAAACCTTGAGATTAAGCATCTGTTAAATTTTAATCCAGCAATTTGCTACAGATATTCTGAAACAGTGTGATCTTTGGGAGCTTGTGCTGCGGATGGAAAAGGGCGTTAGATGTAATTTACTTTACAGCACATAAAAGACTAAGCATATTTTGAAAAGTATAACATAATAATATAATCTCAACTGAGAAGTAGTTGACCTCTACCTTTAAATGTAAAATACGCCTTTGTTCCATTGCACCCAGTGCTAGAATTGACATCCTAAGTAATAGCAAAGGCTTAAAATAAGGAGAACTAAAAGCTGCATAATAAAATGAATATCACTTAATCCTGCTCTATGTTATCATCCTGGAGTAATTATGAATATTATTATTTCTCTTTATTTAAGTAAATAAATAAATTCTGATTACAACTTTGGGTTTCATATCTCTGTTAGAAAAGTAATGCAAAAGTAATGCACTGCTTCTAACACAGTACATTTTTAATAAGTAACTTTATTACATATTTAGTTTTTCATTGCAAAGATTGAGTAATGTAACTAAGTTACTTTTAAAAGTAACGTTTCCTGACACCGGTCCCTTATGGACTTTTGCTTTCTGTATCTAGATTTGTTTTTCATAAAAAAAGACTATTGTAAATAGTGTGCTTAAACAATTAGCTGAATAAATAGTCAAAAAATCAATACTGTAATGTCTTATTTTTAATGTTCATATCATTTTAAAGATAGCATTATTGACAGAACCAATCAAAGTGCTAGACTAATTTGCATTATGTTGTGGTCTCTTAAATCCAGTAATACCCGGCGCAAATCTTCTTCCATCACTTCCTCTGCTGTGAAATTGTTAGCTATGCAACATTTACCATTTTCACATGTGCTTTAATAAACCGATTATTCACAGATATCTGATTTCTAAAATGCCATGGATGGTAACTATACTGCATTAAGAAAAAAGATTAAACAAAGCCTTTGTGTCAAGACTTAACATGTTTGCTACATAAGGATAACAAAGATTACTATTAACTATGTTCTTAGCTTAAAAAAGGGTAAAACTGTTTATTGTTAACATGCCAGCAGTGGTTTGGATTTCAGACAGAAGCGTCCAATGCTATATCCATCTGTTTAAAACCACATATAGCTTTTGGAAAATGAGCATGTGAATCTTTCCTTTCATGTGCCAAGATACAGCCAAGTCATTCATACCCTCAAAAAACATCATTCTTACTTTCTCAAAGACAAGCCTGTTAATAAAAAATAATGAGTTGGGAACATCACCACAACATTCTTTTATAGATGGTTTCTTTTCCATGGTGTATTTTTTATTAGAAGACCCATATTGTAAAATTTTCAGACACAGGGAAATTTCAAGCATGTTACAGTGGTGGACAAATTGTAAGTGAATGTTGTAGTTACTTTGCAGGTAAAAAAGTTACCTGAAACTTCTGATAACAATGTTTATTTGTAAATTTTTGCTGTTCCCAAGTGCATTCTACCACGATATAAACACAACTTGAAAAATAATATTTTATGAAATATCTGAGTTTTAAAGGATTGTGTCATGCTGATGTGCAGTCTTTTTCCAATACACACAAAAATATATTATTTAAAAATAAACAGAAATATTGCATTAATATTGTATTATCAATTTTTTTTTTCCGACCTAATTTATACACTACCACTTAATTTCTCTATCAAAACATCATCAGTTTGACCTTCAGGGTTATTCTTAGGGATAATATGTCCTTTAGTTGACCACAGACAGTGAGCTATACAGCTGCATTAAGATTTGTCACGCATGGACCATTAAGCAGGTATCTCATGATAGCAAAGATGAAAGGTCTGAAAAAGCATGTTCACACTCTGAAGAGTTAACACTAGAATTCCTGAAGCCTACGAAAAAACTTGTAATCCCGGCCAACAATTAAATCCCTTCGCACCACTCCATCAGCGTCTTTTGTTTTGTAAATGTGTCGATCAGCACCAGCAGTAAGCAGCCTGCTATCCCATCCCCCACCTTGATGGAGCTTAGCTTGGGGGCAAAAACTCTCAGCTCAATCCAAGGCTTCTTATCTGCATGTGAAATCTGGAGTTGTATAGGGTACATAATACACTATGTTGTTGTTTGGAATACACGCATTTCATGTGTGTTCAGTTTCTACAAAGATCAGGAGATGTGTAGGATGAAAGGAAATGCGAGAAACACATACCTAAAGCAGAAACTTTTTCCATGTTATTCTAATAATGACGTGAAGTGTATAATGTGTGAAGACTTAGTCCAAATAACGATATACTGTATTATTTACCCTATACACTCCAGATCTCACTTGCAGATAAGGAGCCTTGGCTTGAGCTGGGAGAACTTTTTGTCCAAGCTGAGCTCCGTCAAGGGGAGGAAGGGATAGCTGATCGATGCATTTACCAAGCAAAAGATGCTGATGGAGAGGTGCGAAGGAATTTAAGGTGGGCCAGGATTACTGGTTTTTCGTAGGCTTCTGTAATTGTTGTGTTAATAGGAGCCCAGAGTACATATTTTTAAGGGGGAGCATCTTATTTTTTATGAGATTCCTCCCCTCTGTAACTGGATAAGGCAAGATTTGTTTGTAATGGAGTATAGCCCTCTGATTTTAAAAGGTTAATGTCTATTTTTTTAGGCTGAACACTTGCAAATTTGTGAAAGGAGCATTGTTAGAACATTCAAGTCATCACATGTGATCAACAAGCTGCTGAATATTTTAGGCCATTCTCTCAGTCGCAGCAAGCCCTGTCAGTTGAAAAGAGTTACCTGCTGCATTAGTGTATATTTTTGTTTCCAGATTGTACATTTCATGAAATAATTCAGCACTGCATCAGCACTTGTTAGATCTTGCATGCTGACTAGCTGAGTAAACAATCTAATGTGAATGTGCTTTTTCACTGTTTCAAACCTAACATTGGTTTAACCTGAAAACAAAGGACCGTTGTTATCTGTGGTTTCTAGATGCTTTCTGCATACACCACAATGCACTCACTCATTTGGCTGTGATGCTATTGCCTCCCTGCAGCCATCAGTACTTTGCAGAATATCCTTTGTATTTAAAAGTCCTTCCATTATTTGAAAAGTTATTTTCTATTTATTTTGTCAAAATGATGCTTGTAATTACAATTCTTCTCACTTATAACTGATATTGTAGCAGTAGTAGCACGGTTGACCTTGTCCACCTCCTTTAGAATCCATTAATTATTACCTAATTTATTTAATTGAAGTGTGGATTAACTTTTGCCCTCACTGCCTCAGGTGCTTCATAGCTAACACTATTGTTTCTCTTGCTTGCTCTACAGAGTTGCTGCACAATTTCACTGTATTAATCACTAGTGAGTGTGTGAGTGGTAAGCCTGGTTAATTCTTGACAGGTCCACACTGGTCGCAAGGGCCACATGGCAAAAAATGACGCGATGCATGCTGGGTTTTGCTAGATATGGTGCTGTGTATGCAAAAAATAGAGAATTTCGAGAAGAGGCTGTTTACTTGGGTGCCAGAATGAAGGGGTGAACATGATGCAACTGGTCATCAAAGCACAAAGAAACACAAAGGTGACATATTCGTAGTGCATCTGTTCATCATTTAGGTCAACCCCTTACAAGAGTATTAGACTCATCCTCCCTTCAATGCTTTTGGTTAATGGGTGTCACGCTCCACCTTCTCCTTTTTTTATCTCTTAAATCCAGTAATACCCGGCACAAATCTTCTTCCATCACTTCCTCTGCTGTGAAATTGTTAGCTATGCAACATTTACCGTTTTCACATGTGCTTTAATAAACCGATTATTCACAGAAATCTGATTTCTAAAATGCCATGGAAACCTTTATTCTGAATAGAAAAATCAGGTTATTGGCCTCTGAAAAACCTGATTGTCAAAGGTCCATTTCTCAGCGAATAACCCAATTATTTGGCCATGTGAAATTATTACCAGGTTACTGTTGAGCATTTTGTAGTCTGTGCTTCACCATGGTACTTTCTCACCCTGTGCATATATTTGCTTTACATACTCTTTCAGCAGCCATGGGTAGAAGTGTTCACAAAATACACTTCCAGAGGTAAATGCAATCGCTTTATTCCTTCTCCTGGCTGAAATAATCTGCATTGATAAACTGAACATACATTGCTAAACTTAAGCAACTCAAACTCAACAGTAGTAGTGTTAATGCCTACATCATTATTATTCCATCAGCACTGAGCGTAAGGGAAGAAGAATATGTACCGTGTCCTTTGCAAGACTGTATTGCACAGCCAAGCAAAAAAAAGTTTGCTGCATGCAATCCAGTAACAGAAACCTATAAATAAAGTGTCAGTTTGACTAAACATATTTATACAAAGCGAGAATAGAGGTGGCATGCTTAATTTCTGATTCATGTTGGCAGCCGTGATGCAGATTAATAATGTCAGAGCGTTTTACCAAAGGAGAACTCTAGAAGTTCACTTGCACATGTAATTGCAGATTATTGAGAAATCAGGTTTCTGGCTTAATTGGGTTATTCACCTTAACCCAATTATATGTGTGCATGTAAATGCATTGATTGACCGAACACTGTCACCTTCTGACTATGTGCTGATTGAACAGGTTGCTACAAGTATAAATACAATATGGTATCTGACAGTGCATGCATTTTGAACTGCAGTCTGCACGCAGACTACACGGTGGAGCACTTTAAAAAACTGCTAAAAACTCATTATTATAACATGGCTTTCTCATACCTTCATTTTAGTTTAACCCTGATATTCTGTATATGCATTTAATTATCATTATCGTTCTTGGTGGCTCTGAAATCCGTACTAACCCCTACTTTCTCTGCTGTTTTTTTTCTAGTTTTCTATGGCGGCAATCTGCACCACCACCATCCGATCAAAGCACCATGCAGTTCCTGCATTGATGGATTGAAGGCCAGAGGTCCACATGACCATCATCATCGTCTAATTCTTTCACGTGAAGCCTGAAAACCATGAAGACTGATTGAGATCAATTATGTTAGGTACAATGCCTAGAGAGGGCTGGGCGGTCTAGTGGGCTCCAAACCCCTACAGATTTTGCTTTTTCTGTCCTCCTGGCCATCAGACTTTACTTTTATTCTATGTTAATTAGTATTGCCTAATTTTATTTGTATATTTTTCTTTTTTTTGTCTTCCTTCATCTTGTGAAGCACTTTGAGCTATATCTTGTGTATGAAAATGTGCTATATAAATAAATATTATTGTTGTTCACTCTGTAAAGAGAAAGAAGGAAGTCTAGTGTGCTATAAGCAGCTGTCTTTAGGAGAGAAAACCAAGTTAAGATCACACTTGAAGAACTGGGTGTTTTGTTTGGATCAGTTTGTTTTTAATAATGGAAAATTCTGCATGGATGAAAAAGAATATTCATAAATGGATGTGCCTCAAATCACTTTTAAATCTTGCATATTGAAAGCATACAACTTGCAAAAATAACACAACCTATTAGTTTGTCAGCTTGAAAATACATAGTAAATAACAAAATGAAATGAACAATATAATGAATCTAAGGTAATAAAAACAGGAATAATTAAGATTCTTGAACTACTTTACAAGCAATGTGCATAAAGAAACTTTTAAAGAATAAAAGGAGGCAAAATTCAAAACCAGTAAATACAATTTCCAGCATGCAGTAAACAGTAAAGACTGAATGTAAGAGCAAGATTTTAAAAAATAAAATAAACATTAGTGACAGCAGTGGTGTGTGGAAAGACCTTCATTTATTTATTGACTACAAAGTGTGAAGTAATTCTTATGACTTGATGTGAAAAACAAGATAAAGCTCAGGCTAATAATTGTTCTGACAAGATTGAAACAAACAACAGGACCAAAGGTACACAAACCAGAACCAATGAAAGAGACAAAACGGATACCTTAAACAGAGTAGGGTCAGAACCAGAACATCAGTAAAACTAAAACCAAATCTACCAAGGACTAAGGTGTAAGCTTATAATAAAAGTCAGAAAGCTCATGAAAAATCCTGATCCCTAAGTAATTTACTGTAGAACAGTTGACAGTAACATACTGCCATCATAAATACAGATATCATGACTTCTGGCCACCACACAGTAGCAACAAGACACCATTACCAACAATGAAAGGCATGGAATGCTGGCGCCAAAATGTTAAAAATATCATAATAAAAATTTGTCATACATCCAAAACTACAATCAAGAAAACTATGTGCAACATCAGAGTTAGCCAACATTAAAACCTCAGATTCAAAATAAAAGACAATCAGATAAGTCACTTTAGACATCCTTTAATATTAGGAGCATGATGTAAGATGGGTTCTCAGCCTCCAGTACACAATGTCAAGAATACTTATTTCTTAATAATAATCTTTTTATTTCCACTTCTGAATGACAGGGGGCTCTCGCACATGAAACCCAAACTGGCATGTGTGTTGTGTAGGTCAAAACCACTTCCTAGTCAGACAGAGCTTCAGGAGAACTTACGTGCCTCCTCCTAGTAGCATCTTCTAGTGACTCTAAAGGACCTAAACATGTCTACTTGTTAAGACTACATATTTCTTGCATCCCCATGGGCGCCCAAACTTGAGCACTGCAAGTATTCTTTCAAGAGTAGGAACATAGAAGTTTAAAGGAATAAAGGAGCAGTACAGCAGTTGAGAAAACAGACCTTACTAGGAAATCTATCAATCAAGACATCTGAGCCAAAGCACTAAATTAAACTATAGTAAAAATTCAATAACTATAAATCGAGAGCCATGAAAACTAGATCACAAAAGTCAGAGCACTAGAAGTTTTGTTTGGATATGATGTGTAGTGTTTAAACAGTGTTTTGCAATTAATGAAAGGAGCCACAATTTCCATTTAGCATGAAACTAGCAACCGTCACTCACATCCTGGCAGAATGAAGACAAAATTAGCAACGCTCAATAGTGTCACATAACAGCAAAAACAAGATATGAAATTATTTAGACTACTTCAAAGCAGAATTGAAACCAACATTAAATGATAGAAATGTGTTCTCCTATGTACAAAACCCCCAGAATTAATATAAATTATCCCAAAAACAGCGAAGGAAAACAAATCATAACAGCAAGAGGGATGCTTCTGCTCAGTGTATTGGGGGAACATATTGTCTCCCTTTGTCCCTTGATTTATTATGGCTTCCCAACCATCCCGACTAGGATGCCATGTGCACTTGATATTTTGTTTATAGAAGTTGTTTATACGATTTATTCACAATTTCGTGCATTTATTTCTTTAATGGATACCTCCTTTTTTGTGTTTATTTCTCATGAGTGTTGTCACTTTGGTGCCTAAGAAAGCAAACAGGCAAACTGTTAATAGCTTTGTGTTGCTATAATGATACAAGGACATGGCATGTAACCTGGTGGTCATGTTTTAAAAAATGGCCACGTGCAATAGATAGAAATATATAGGAAAGACTTCACGAGTAAACTGTAGCTTTGAGCATGCTTTATGTTAGGAAAAAAATCTAGTTTTGACATCTGTTCTGTTTTATTTTTGACTTTGAATTTAGTGAAATCCATTGTGATGAAGTGCATGGATTGACGAGCATCCACAACTGGATAGTTGGTGTTCCCTTTCCCTGTCAGGAGGACAATATGATGGAAGACTGCCTTCTGATGGCTTACTTGGCTTACTTGTCTGAACTTATCATGACTTACAAACCTGAGCGCACATTAAGATCTCAAGATGCCGGTCTGCTTATGATTCCAAGGATTAATAAAATAACAGTGGGAGGTCGAGCTTTTAGTTACAGGGCCCCTAAACTGTGGAATGGTCTGCCTGCTACTATAAGAGATGTCCCTTCGGTCTCAGCTTTTAAATCCCGGCTGAAGACTCACTACTTCAGTTTAGCATATCCTGACTAGAGCTGCTGATTAACTGTACAGACTGCATCTCTGTTGTTAGTCATTAGCACTTAAACATAAGTAACATGAGAGTTATAATTGTATACTAACCCTCACTTATTCTGTTTTTCTTCACGGTACTCAAATGTGGCACTTGGTGCCACGGCCCACCTGCCAAGTTGTTTTGCCTGCCTAAGGAAAAGTCATCCCAGATGGAGGATCGCAGGAATCGTGGGAAAGAGGGGTCCTTTCATCGGATTGGCTGGCCCAGCACTGTTTCAGCCGTGGAATGGCCAAATGGGGGAGGCAGCTTGAAGGATGAGGTCTCCAGGACTCTACACAAATCCAAATCTTATTATGGGATATATCATCTACTATTAAATTCTGCTCTGTACTTCTAAAATTTATATTTTTTATTTCTTACTATATTGAGGAATTGTTCTGTTCTGTGTACTGCATTGTATTGTATTGACCCCCTTCTTTTGACACCCACTGCATGCCCAACCTACCTGGAAAGGGGTCTCTCTTTGAACTGCCTTTCCCAAGGTTTCTTCCATTTTTTCCCTACAAGGTTTTTTTGGAGAGTTTTTCCTTGTCTTCTTAGAGAGTCAAGGCTGGGGGGCTGTCAAGAGACAGGGCCTGTTAAAGCCCATTGCGGCACTTCCTGTGTGATTTTGGGCTATACAAAAATAAACTGTATTGTATTGTATTGGTGCCATGCGGGTTCCCCGGTACACTAAGAGTCAGCATTGCTGTGGTGGAGCTCTCATTTGGACAACTTCAGGATTACATGACAGCTGCAATTCCAACAGGAAGTAATGCTAGAGTTTTTTTTAGTGCCGCTAGAGGGACCAGTCATGACAAGGCTGCCCAGTTATGTGAGAGTTCTCTCTAATCCAGAAGTGCTTTTCAGAATATAATACTGAATTACCTCCAGGTCCATCTTGAAAAATGAACTCTTCACCTCAGCCAGAGGCATTAAAGTCAGAAGTAAAGGAGGGCAACACATGCTTGGAGAGGAGGAGGAGAGATAATGAAGGATGGAACAGGTCTCTGGCATTGTTGTGTCTGGGATGGATGGTATGTGATGCCCCCCATCTCCCAAACCCTTTAACTTAATAATCAATCTCTAATCTTCTTGTGTTCTAACTACCCTTTTTAAACTTTCTTTAAAATCTGTTGTGATTTTCTAAAAGGCAAGACAAACCCACAAATAAAACTTTCCAAACACAAGGAACACCAGCTATAACTGATTTAATTAAATAATTTATTATTTAAATAAGGACTTAATTAACAGAACACCTGTATAAAAAAATTCAATTGTAACAAAACTAAATTAACATTTTTTTCAAAATTACAGAACAAGAGAAGAGTGAAAGTGATAAATAAAGTATTAACTGAATTAACACAATGTAAGAAAAGGTTTGCCAAAATTATAAGTAGTGGTTAAGTCCTAAAGAATCCAAAATCCCTCGAAAGAGAGGAGAACTACAATAATTACATTAAATGCCTGTAAGAAACAATTGCTATAATTACCTAAATGAATGTCTCTAGGAAGACGAACGCTATCACTACAAACTAAATAACTCAACAGAGACGTGAAACTCTAAAACACTCTCAAAGTAACAAGAAAAGGCATCAAAAAGCGAATGGACGAGAAGCACTGTGAGTGAGAGTGTCCTACTGTAACAACAAGGACCAGGAGTTAGATAGCAGTATTTTATAGGCCTCTCAAGTACCCAGGCTCTAATAACTGCAGAACCTGAGAGACCGGAATTAACTTGAAATTCTGTCTATGCTTATTTCAGAACCAAATTAACAATTTAAGGAATCAGACATAAACAGAAAACACCAGACAAAATGAAGGCGGGGTGAGGCACAGAGCATGTCTGTTAGCATATATCTGGAAAATTCTGACAGTCATGACATACGGTATACTCATAATCTGCAAGCACATACTATTGAACAAATGACTACTCTCCAACAAAGTTAATTTAAGAGTTTTACACAATATTTAGAAGCTGCTGTTCCTACTGCCACACCAGTGGTAGCAGCAGTTTTGTAGCATTACTGTAGGGACCATAGTAGTTGCAAGAGCTTTTTTCAGTATGAACTAGGAATCCAACAATTTAGTTTTGTAACAAAAAGTTTTTTCTGAATTTTATTAATAAATTCCAAGAAAACTTGCTGGTGAAGCAAGTTATAAAGAGATGCAAAAAAAAAAAAAGATCTGATGCATCACTGGTGACATCTTGGCTTTTTACAGCATATGAAAGACTTCATTCTGGGAGAAAATCTTTTCCAATCAGTTATCTAGTCCAGAATGATGTTAGACTTCCTGAGGCGATGGGATTTGTAGTGGAGGAAGTGGAAGGGGCGGAGCTGATGGGTTAAGTGACATCAGTAGTCATCCGGCGAGTTCTCTTCCTTTCTAGGACAAATGGAAATCGTGATAAAGCAGTGTCATAAACAAATCCATAATAATTTTTGTCCGAGCCAAAACCTTAAGAGTCTTCTACAATGATTTAATAAATATGTCTAATTGTATTTGTGTTAGGCTGGCCACTTGGAGGCTGTTTAGGGCTAAAAGATAGATAGATAGATAGATAGATAGATAGATAGATAGATAGATAGATAGATAGAGTAGTACTAGGGTGTTGTACCGTGTTAGCCATTATGAATGTAGAGAAAAGCCAAGCAAAATGACACCTTTTATTGGCTAACTGAAAAGATTACAATATGCAAGCTTTCGAGGGAACTCAGGGCCCTTCTTCAGGCAAGATGTAAACATTAGATGATTACATCTACATCTAGGCAAGATGATTACATCTTGCCTGAAGAAGGGGCCTGAGTTGCCTCGAAAGCTTGCATATTGTAATCTTTTTAGTTAGCCAATAAAAGGTGTCATTTTGCTTGGCTTTTTTCTAGATAGATAGATAGATAGGATACTTTAGTTATCCCAAAGGAAATTGCCAACTAATAATAATTACTGCTGTCCTTAAATTATATGTTTGGAAAAATGTTTTTATCTATATGAGCTTCACCATATCACATTTATTACAAAACTTAATTACAGCAATAACATAAAGTCTTGTTCAAACTGAGAAGTTTACACCACTATTACATTGGTCACATAGAAATAATATTGGAAAAATATTCACTTTACATTTTGGGTAACATACAGCTGTTCTCTCTCTGCCCTGTCTACAAAAACAAAAACAATGACAGGTATAACAGAAGGGTAATTGTCAATGAGGTAGACAGAAAGAGTAAATGATCAGATACTGTATTTTACATCAACAATTTTATCTCAAATAGAATTGTCAAGTGTAAACCATTAGTGCAGACTGGTAGAAGTTTAATTTTTTTTCAACTAGTCCTCTCTGGTTTAGAATTTTTACTGCATTATCATCTAATTGTGTAAATTCTTTTCCTGCTTGAATATATATATATATATATATATATAATTTCTGCTTAGTTTTCCAGTTTTTAAGACTGCCGCAGTCAAGCTGTAAGGTTCAAGCAATGTAGAAAAACAAACTCTTTAAATTAAAACATAAAAAGCTAAAAATGTATACTTTTTATATGTGAAAATCAGGTTTTCAGATGTGAATTTTAGGCTTGTATTCAGGATAATAAAGACAGTTTTATTTGATGTTTTTGTAAGCCCTGGCTTCCAATTATCAAAATGTTATTTAGCAGTTGAAGAAGAAACAAAAACTTTACTGTCTGTAAATATAAAGAAAAAAATATAAAGAATGTAATTATTGGCATTTTAAAAGCTTTATTGGTTTGCATATACAGTATTTACGAGAAGCCCACATGAGTATGTTTTTAAGAATGTTATTGTTTTCACCCTAATGCAAAGTCAATATTTTCAGGTGCAGCTAAACACTGAGAATCTATAGGTTAGCGCAGTTACTTATTGAACAACTGATTGTAATTTTGTCAGGCTGTGTGGGTGGCTTAATAAAAGCGAATTTGTATTGTGGGGTAAAATATATGGAAGGCTCCATTAGGAGGCTATATGACTGAATGGGTAATTTTTGTAGTTCAGGGTCTGTTTTTAATTTTCTATGTGATCCTGAGCATTTTGATTAACCATGGGTAATCAAAATGCTGCCCCCTGTGCACAAACTGTTAAAAATATATACTGGTAACATTTTTTTAAATACTAAATTCTAAAGGGTAGTTTTAACCTATAATAATATACACTATATAAAGAACCTATACATAAAGATTTACGTTTGTCACTGACTCTACCAGAGTGAGCTAGTTTTCATAAAAGCCATTGTGGTTAAGCACAGGAGAGTGTTTGTGAACTGAAAGAACACACCTTGGAACTCCACGATGGTAGACTAGTGGGGTAAATCTAAACCACCAGTCCTATTTCTCAGTTAGAACATGGAGTAGGATACTCAGGGATCTAATTTACTATGGTGAAGGGCAGGCTAATATTCAAGGTGGCATTCCACATGACACTCTTTTCTCCAAAAGGTTGATCTCATCAGACATATTTTAAATTCAGATGAATATCTAGCCATGTTCTGGAAGATAATCTCAGGCCAGGATATAAAAGAAATACCACCAACAAGTTAGTGTGACCATTTTGATTTTGCTATAAATGAGTAAGGCAGAAAAAAGAATTAAAGTGGTAGAGATTTAAATCCAACTCAAAAAGAGTAGTCAGAACAAAGCATGATAGATAGATAGATAGATAGATAGATAGATAGATAGATAGATAGTGTAGCAGTAGAGGCTTTTATCGACCTCTTGAACCCTCAGGTACCACGCCAAACACCAGGTAAAAGTCCAAGACTCTTTATTTTTATAATAATACAGTGCACAAAGCACCCTCCACTTCACACTACACATATAATAAATCAACACTCTACAAATACCAATCTGCCTCTCCAAGACACTTCGCCACCCTACCTCCCTGCTCAGCTCAATGTCTGAGCTTTCCCAGCATCCTTTTATACCCCCTGACCCGGAAGTGGTTCCCGTCCAACAATCCACAAGTCCTCATTACTTTCGGGTCAGGGTAAAAGTCCTTCACTTCAACCTGGAAGCACGTCGTTTCTCCTGTTCATGTGACCAGGACGTACTTCCAAGTTATAGGGCACATAACAGTCCGGCAGCCTCCCTACAGTGACTCCTGGTGGCCCCCATGGTATCCAGCAGGGCTGTGCATACAAACTACAAAGTCCAAGAGGCCCTGCTGGAATTTGGGGAACGTTCATGCTGTCGGGAGAGCTCCGCCTGGCGGCCTGGGGGTGAGGGCCGGAATATTTAGCCGGCCATCCACCACAATAGATAGATCTTTTTGACCACAGGGTGAAATTTGGCTTTTTACAGAAGCTCATAAAATAAATTAATACAAACACACACAAAAACAATGGTCTGAACACATACTATAATCTATATATATATATATATATATATATATATATATATATATATATATATATATATATATATAAAAGTCAATGTATGTGTGTGTATGTATGTTCCAGTATCACTTCGGAATGGTTGGATCGATTTTCATGAAATTTGGTCGACTAAAAATACTGTAGGGTGAAATCAATCCTAACCCACCCCCTTCTGGGTAGGGTGGGGAGTGATCTTGCGGTCTTGTATGCATGTTATCATCCAGTTGACACTCGGAATGACCACCAGAGGGAGTACTGGAGGTGACTGCCAGCATTCTTTATGTTTGAACACCAACATGCACCTGTTGCTTTTGAAATTAAATGGAGTTGGCAGTGTTGGCATCCCAACTATTTTTGGGACTTATTCTGTCTTTGTGACTTGAGCCGCCGATTATTATTTTCTTAAATAAAGTGCACAAAGCACCAAAATCACCACAATTCTCAGTAGTCAAATAATCAATAATCACAATAATACAAACCTCTCTTCTCATCAGCTCCGTCACACTCCCTCCCAACTCCGGCTCTCTTGCTGGTTCTCAACCAGTCCTTTATAAATTCCTTAACCCGGAAGTGCTCCTCCTTTTCTTCCAGGTCAAAGGACACATCATCAGTTCTTAAACAGCCTGGAAGTACTGTGGACTTCTGTCCTCCTGACTCCAAAGTACTTCCAGGTTGTAGGGGAAGTAGGAGTCCCCAGGTCCTTTATGAGCTCCCCCTGGCGGCACCCACGGCACCCAACTGGGCTGAGAAAACGAACTCCATGTCCCAGGATGCCCTGAGGGAATCCAGGGTACAGCTACCACCCAGGGGAGCTGCCATCTAGTGTTCTGGGGGAGGCAGTGTCCTGTAAAAGTTAGTTATGTAAACATATACATACATATACATATCTACATATACACATCCACACATACATACATATACACATCCACACATACATATATATATATATATATATATACACATCCACACACACACATACATATATACATATATATATACCGTCTTTTTCCGAAATTAAGACATCCCCCGAAAATAAGCCCTATCGAGATTTTCGGAACTTTTTGTAATATAAGCCCTCCCCCGAAAATAAGCCCTAGTTAAAATAATGTGAAAAAAAGAATTCGTTAAAAAATGCTGTTGATTTATTAAGTATGTTTAGCTTCCCTAATACTCGTATTTCAGAGAAATGTTTGAAATAAAATATTCCGAGAAATTCATTGTTTACCTCTACAGTTCGTTTCAAATTAATTCTTGGAATTTATCTTTAAAATACAACATAAGGCAGCATGAATACATAAATATTGTGTCCGCTCTGCTCTGCTGTGTTGTACTGCGTCGCGCGTATCGCAGAGTATGGTCGAATGAGGTGGGGAGGGGGTGGAGGGGGGCATGCATATGCGGAATGCGACGGAACGCGTCGTTGGCGCACACTATAAATAATTGTTCGTTAAGGCAGCAGTCTACATTGAGCGACAGTGCAGATACAGTGTTTGTTCATTTCAGTCTTGTAAGTCTGATTATTTCCTCATACGTAATTTTATTTTTTATAAAGTGAATAATTTTTAACCGCAGTTAAAATGAGTACAAAATGAAAGAGCTATTCCGTCGAGTACAAAAAGGGAATTGTGGAAGACTCCAGGGGTGTAAATCTTGATTTATGACGATGTTCCAGAAGAAGATGACATGACTGTAATTGAATCAATTTTAATTTCTGTATTCTGTGTAAAATAAATAAATATTAAATAAAAATATATAAATATACTTTTATTTTTGTCCTCCCCCGAAAATAAGCCCTAGTGCGTATTTTGGACCAAAAAAGAAAGTAAGACAGTGTCTAATTTTCGGAAAAAGACGGTATATATATATATACACACACATATCAACATATATATACACATACATATACACACATACACATATATACACATACATACATAGTGCGTTGTAACACGGGCTGTGATTGTTACATGGGAGGGAGACGACAGATCACAGCTTACCTCTTTCTAAACGGGCCTGTGATTGGTGCTTTGACGGATGCCCAGATCCCACAGTATTTCCCCTTAGGAGAGGCGTTAGGCAAGTGTAATTGAATAGCGGTGCTGCAAGTTTAGCTTTACACCTGTTTTTAAGGCTTATTGACTGAAAGGAGCTTTCATGAAAAAAGTTAGGGCTTTGCTACAGGATACACCCTCCACAAGTTATGGAAGTAAAAATAAAGGTATATATTTCTTTTTTATTTAAACCTTTTAAGTTTGTATGCGGGCGGTATGGTGGCGCAGTGAAAGGTGCCAGTTAGGAGACCCGGGTTCGCTTCCCTGCGTGGAGTTTGAATGTTCTCCCCGTGTCTGTCTGGGTTTCCTCTGGGTACTCAGGTTTCCTCCCACAGTCCAAAGACATGCAGATTAGGTGCATTTGCGATTCTAAATTGTCCATGATGTGTGGGTGTGTGTGGGTGTGTACGCCCTGCGGTGGGCTGGCACCTTGCCTGGGGTTTGTTTCCTGCCATGTGCCCTGTGTTGGCAAGGATTGGCTCCTGTATTTAGGATATAGTGGGTTGGATAATGGATGGATGGACATTTGTATGCATAGCCCCATTTGCCCGTTTTCGTTTTTTTTCTTTCTTCAGTAATATTTCAGCAAACCCGGAGCTTGTCAGTTCAAATCCTGGTACTGATACCACTGTGTGACCCTGAGGAAGTCACTTCACCTGCCTGTGCTGCAAAAAACAAAAGTAATGTAACAAATTGTACCTCAGATGTTGCAAGTTGCTGGAATAAAGGCATAAGTCAAATAGATAAATATGTATTATACACATAGGAACTATTCATTTATTTTCAGTAAAGTCATCTGCAGCAAACCTTTATAAATGAGGGTTTCTCCTTTTTAGATAGTGCAAACTGTTTCTTCTTCATTGAGGTTTTCTCTTGGAGAGCTTTTTTCATTTCATTGAAAATTAAAGCAGCAGCTGCCAAAATATGTAGCTTTCTTATTAATTTTTCAACATTGTGTAAAATAACTTTATAAAGTAATATAAAAGGTTTAAATACTGGTTATCCTTTTACACTAAAATATTACTATAGAGATACAAAAAAAGTAAAATGCATATGCTGTTTTTCTTTAAGGAGATTAAATATTACTGAAGAAAGAAAAAAAAAAACTAAAACAGCTAAATGGGGCTATGCATATGAACTTAAAAGGTTTAAATAAAACAGAAATATATACCTTTTATTTTTACTTCCTTAACTTGTGGAGGGTGTATCCTGTAGCAAAGCCCTAACTTTTTTCGTGAAAGCCTGTTTCAGTCAATAAGTCTTAAAAAGAGGTGTAAAGATATTGACAATAAGCTACGCAAACCCACCAAGACAAGCAATCGTTTAAATCAAGGCGCGAGTCGAAAAACACCATCACATACTATTAGTTAACGATTAACACATTTCTATATGTATTGTAAGCATACAACTAATAATATGTTGCACTTATTTATCTGGTGTACCGACATTTTTGCGCGTTTAATGGCTGAAATCTAACATGGTTTGTGCCCTTCAGAATGAAAACAGTTTGCATTTACCTTTTTAATAAAAGGCGAGCTTTTAAGCCTGAGAAATCACCCCGTAAATGCACACGTTTAATTGCACATGTGTTAATATGTATGCTTACACAGTATTAAAAGACACTCAACAATTAACGTCATTTACCTTCGTTCCCGCGTTTGACTCGTGCTGTAAATCTCTTCCTTGTTTTCAGTTCACGTGATTACGTAGGAGGCGTGATGACGCGATACATGACTCCGCCTCCTCCATTAGAGTATATGGACAAAAAACAGGTTCCAGTTATGACCATTACACGTAGAATTTCGAAATGAAACCTGCCTAACTTTTGTAAGTAAGCTGTAAGGAATGAGCCTTCCAAATTTCAGCCTTCTACCTACACGGGAAGTTGGAGAATTAGTGATGAGTGAGTGAGTGAGTGAGTGAGTGAGTGAGTGAGTGAGTGAGTGAGTGAGTGAGTGAGTGAGTGAGTCAGTCAGTCAGTCAGTCAGTGAGGGCTTTGCCTTTTATTAGTATAGATATACAGTGGAACCTCGGTTCACAAACGTCTCGGTACACGTACAACTCAGTTTACGATCAAAAAGTTCGCCAAACTTTTGCCTCAGTTCATGACCACACACTTGGTATACGAACAAGCCAGTTTCCCTTTCGGTTTGTGTGCGCCGTTGATTTCCGTACGTGTTGCATTGTTCTCAGTCAGACGTGCGTGCTTGCACATGCGTGCGTGCGTGCTTTTGCTGTGAAGTCTTTGTGCTCTATTTCATTTCCCTTCCGGTTCGTACACGCCGATTACTGTATTTAAGCACGTGTTCAGCCACTCCCTGTTCATTGTTCTCAGTCAGACGTGCATGCTTTACCTGTTAACTCTTTGTGCTCTACAGTATTTCGTGTGCTTTTGCAGTTAACCATGGCTTCTAAGCAAGTGAAGAGTGGTGAGAAGAATGTGTTGCAATGTTACTTTTCTCTTTTTTCAAATGTTCCTTGTTTTCCCCCCTGTGCTTAAAACTCATTTAAAAAGAGTGTTTACAGCGATCGGGTTGTAATGCTATTAGTATGAACTCCTGTAATGTTACTTTCTTGGTTGGCTTTTAAATAAAGTTCGGATTTGTTCAAATGTCCCTTTTTTTTCCCCCTGTGCTTAAAACTCATTTAAAAAAAAGTGTTTATACAGCAATCAGATTGTAAGGCTATAGTGCGAACTGCTGCAATGTTACAGAGAGGGGGGGGGGGGCTTGCGTGCTGCTGAGTTAGAGAGAGAGAGGGCTCACCTGCGCATGCAGCTGAGCAGGGAGCCTGGGTGTTTGTGTCAGTGTTATTCAATGTTTTTACATTTAGTTTACTATTACACTGTGCATTCTATGGTGTAATTAACTATATTTGTGCTTAAAAATCTTTAAAAAATTATATTTACATACAGTTTGTACGGTCTGGAACGGATTAATTGTATTTACATACAATCCTATGGGGGAAATTGCTTCGGTTCACGGCCAAATCAGTTTACAACCAGAGGTTTGGAACGAATTATGGTCATGAACCGAGGTTCCACTGTATATATATATATATATATATATATATATATATATATATATATATATATATATATATATATATATATATATATGTATATATTGTGGACTATGGCCGGCAGCTTATCCCGGCCAATACCCCAAGCCGCCAGGTGGAGCCCTCCCTGCAACGTTGAGATGCCCCGGGTTCCAGCAGGGCATCATGGACCTTGGAGTTTCCCTTCACAGCCCTGCTGAATACCATGGGGATTGCCAGGGGACGCTGCAGGCAGGCCCAGGGACTTCTATTTGCCTGATAACCCGGAAGTACTTCCCAGTCGAGGGAACAGAAGCAATGACGTACTTCCAGGTTGAAGAAAAGGAGTTTTCACCTGACCCGGAAGTGTTAAGAGTCACATGGACTGAGGGACAGAAACACTTCCGGGTCAAGAAGTATAAAGGGACTGTGGGTAACCCCAGCAGCCACAGCCGGAGTTGGGAAGGAGTGCGACAGAGCTGCTGGGAGGAGTGGAGGAGTTGGTATTGTGTTTAATTATTGATTTATTATTGGAGTGTTGTGGAGTGGAGGTGCTTAGGGTACATTATTATAATAAAAAGTAACTTGTATCAGGTGTCTGACGTGTCGTCTGAGGGTTCAAGGGGACGAGAGTGCCCTTATTTGCCACAATATACTTATATATATATACGGCTATACTTCCTTAGAAGACTGGTGTCCTTAAACATCTGCAATAAGATGCTGCAGATGTTCTATCAGATGGTTGTGGCGAGTGCCCTCTTCTATGCAGTGGTGTGCTGGGGAGGCAGCATAAAGAAGAAGGGCGCCTCACGCCTGGACAAACTGGTGAGGAAGGCAGGCTGTATTATAGGCATGGAGCTGGACAGTTTGACATCTGTGGCAAGCTCATATCAATTATGGGGAATCAATTGTCTGTTTTAACCTACATTTTTATTACTCTTTAATTTAATATTTTTTTTTGTATCAGTATGCTGCTGCTGGAGTATGTGAATTTCCTCTTGGGATTAATAAAGTATCTATCTATATTATTATATATATATATATATATATATATATATATATATATATATATATAAAGCAGACTGTAAGTATCTTGCAGTCTTGTATGTATGTTATCATCCAGTTGATACTTGGAACAGTTCTGGTGTGTTCCGTAATAGTAACAGTTTTATCATGAAAAGTCCTTAGTATTTTGTTTCTCGTTTAATGTTTGTTTTTGTTAACTATATTTTCATCTTGCATTATTCTTATTATAACAATGTTGTCGTGGTAATAGAATTTAATCAACCTAATAATTATATTAATTTAATTGACTTTTTTTACATCATGAAAAATTCTGCATGTAAAAACTTATTACTACACCACAAAACAAAAATTAATCTGTCAAAAAACATTAAAAAGGCTTCACTTTCCCAGTTTTTACACTATTTTAAATGTATTCCGCTATTAGATTTTGATTAAAATACGCTATCTGTTATATTATACATAACATAAGTTATCTACCATAAACATCCTATATTTATTTTGTAAATTAAGCAGCTCTCTTTGCGATTTTGTTTATTTATTAATGAACTAAATGTCATTTGTTTCGCAACACCGTAGCTAACGTGATGGTGTTACAATTTTTTTGTAAAAAAGAAATAGGATTTTTTTTTAGTTGTTCATAATCAAAAAACTAATTTAATTAACTTATCAAAATCAAAGGTAAAGTATACACAAAATATAGCTATGATATTTAATTTATAATATTTAATTATATACTGTACATAAAATATTTAACCTTTACATTGATTGTAAAAGAATTTCAATTGGAAGAGACTAATTGGAGATTCCGTCTCGTATGTCTGTTATCATCCACTTGATGCTCAGAATGTTTGGACAATCATTGAAAATTGCTGGAATCAATTTGGACACAGTCTGTTTCTCACATGGCCAACTTCATGTGGCATGCTCAATGGTATGAAGTCCTAAGAACCTTTATAGATGGAAAAATAAAACATTGTATATAACAACACACTTCAGCAAACAATACAAGCACATTAGTGAGTCTTCATTGTTAAAGTTATGTTTTTTAAATTATATTTTTCTCAAACAATTAAAAAAAACAAACACTTTATTTTCCTCCCAGGCAATGCCAGGTATTTCAGCTAGTGACTAATAAGGAAGAGAATTAAAAAAAAAGAAAACTTCTAACTTGGCTGTCCTAGTCACGCATTATGTAGATGTATTGATGTTGGTATACAGGAACCCCAGTAGCGTTTCTTGACACATTTCCGCTGAATGATTCATTAACTGAAAGTCCTCAATGTTAAGTGTATCAAAGAGAGGATGTGCACCATTGTTCGTAATGGCATTGAATTTTGTTTTAATTCACTCCTTCACTAGTACTTCCAGGGGGTCCAAATTATATTTAATTAGTATGTTGGCCTCTTTTGAAGTGATGTTACCTGCCAAGCACACCACAACATTTTAGAAAATGTGAAGCATGTCACTACTCACATTTACTCACACGGTCTCCTAAGATGAAAAAGCCTGCTCTGTCTTTTCTTACAAGACCAGTCCAACCTTTGGAAAACAGCAGACCACAAAGTAAAATTTGAACATGTGTCAGAAAATGAAACATGAGTAAATAAACAAGCATTATCAAAGCCAGGAAAAAAGCCTAGCAAATGTCTAAACCCAAAACTTGAACCAGAATCAAAATAATAAAAAAAAAAAAATCACAGATCATAATCAAAAAGTGCAAACTCCAAAACGCTTTAAAATAGCACAAGCAGTAGGAGTAGTCCAACTCGGACAGTGAACTTCAATAGTTACTTCAATAATGTTACTCAATGTGATCTCTTTTTCCTGTTACCTAGCAATCTGCTTTTGTGTCCTGGTGATGCCTGTAACAAAAACAAGATGGTGTAAAAAAAAAAGTAAGCAGTAATTAATTTATACAGTATCATGACATAATGCAGAACCAAAACAAAAATGTCATGAACAGACTATTGAAATGGTCAAGTAAACAAGCAGAATGTTCCAGAATGTTCAAGAAACTGCCTCATGTCTTTAAACCAATCATAGTATGACAGATAAGAATTAACTCAGCAGTGTTATGCAAACTCAGTCATTTACAAAACAGACCTTTGCTCTTACTTTTTGACCATTCTGACCATGCTGTAACAGACTGCTGTGATGAGTACTCCCTCATTGAATAAAGGATGCAACAAACAGCTTTTCTCCTGCCTGGTTTCTGACTCAAAGAGGTTTTATCAGACTTTTCCTAGTAGAGGATAAGTTTCTTTCTTTAATTAATATGTTTGACTTCTACCACAGTTTTGATGGCCAACACATGGGATGGTCCACATTCCTCCGATGAGGGAAATCCAGTAGATTGGCTGACATGTTCTCATCTGAGTGGGCCCTGAGACCCGGGAGGACATGACCATCCTAGATAAGGAATGAACCAGAATGTGTAAGAGAAAATTTGTTCTTTTTGGGATAAGGCAGTAGGTTCAACTCCAAGTTGTTAGGAGTGTTTTTGTCTAGAGTCAGGGTGAGTTTTAGTGTTGTTAGGTTAGAGATTGTAGACCATGGCTCAATTAGGTTGCCAGCAGTATTAGAATAGGTAAGCACAAAGGAAGAGAGAGAGTAAAGAGATTTCCGTGAGACCTCTTGCCCGCCTGAGAGAGCTTACATTGTCTCGGGGTTCACTGGCAGCATCTGAGACTACCGGTGAATAAGAATAGTGCCAAATGGCTCCTTGACACATGGTGGATTATTTTGGATTGTTGTCCAGGAAGTGACCCACTATCATCTGGAAGAGTTGCCCAGATCTCACTCTGGGTTTGGCAAAAGGTCTCAACAGAGGTATGCTACACCATCCATCTTCCCAACGCTAAACTTGAACGTCTTGCTTGACACTTTGCTTGTTAGTAGACTACCAAACTGTCAGGCAGAGAGCAAGCAAGCTATGTATTCCTTACCTGCATCCCTTCCTCCTTCTTTGAGATGTCAGTAAAGTTGTAATACCACTTTTTTTTTGCCTACATTTTTTAGAAGGATTTGTCAGCAGCATATTTTGTTTTGCTGTACTTTTGGAATTTTTGTAGTCTGCCATTGTTATGCAGCTGAACTTGACTGATAGGTGATCACACTTATTTCATGGCATTTCAAGCAGCCTGTGAGCCTTCCAATCGTTTGTCGAAGGTTGAGAACGAGTCAACATCATGACGAAAAAACTCGTCCCGGAGAACTTCAGGAATCCCCGCCAGTACCACATCACTGGCTACTTTCTCCACAATCCGCTCGATCGAGTCCCCCTCAAACCAGCGGTGAACGAAATGAATTAAATCCTGCAACTGAGCACGAATAGGACTATCTAAGTCCAGTTTCCATTTGCAAAGCTCAGAGCACCCAGAACATTCACATCATCCTGAGGATCCATCTGTGCAACCACTCCTGGTACCAGTTGTCACGCTTGGGTCACAGAATTGCACAGAAACATAGGAGATTGTAGAGACAGGAACTTTATTCACACACTTCAAACAAACATGTCTCTTTCAGAAGTAAAACAAGCTTAGTATGCAGAATAGTTCTCATTTAAAAGAATAGGCAAACATCATAGGAGAGCACAACAGGAGCGGGACCCGCAACAGGAGCATAGTATGTCTGGGGGACAGAGAAACAAAGCAATCAGCCAAAAGGACAGGTGCTATTCAGCCTTTTAAGTATGCGTACTGCCGTGCAAGAAACATATCATGCGACAGAGCAGCCGCAAGAGAGCCCAGCAAGTAAGGGAGCAATGTGAAGGTAGTCTATCAGCGTTTTTAAGAGGGTTTTTTTTTTTTTAGGAGCGTCCGTGTCTTCTAGGGGTGCGTTCAGCCCCCTGCTCACAATATATGCATCACCTAGAAATTAAATGCTATGCTTTAGACACGGAACAACACCTATCACAATATCACAATGCACAGATCACAGTTTGGTATGTACTATGGGTGCTGTTAACAAACACAACCCAAAAAAAAACCTTGGGCAGACATTTATTGTATTATTATTGTATCAATGTACAGTATTATTGGCATACCAATGAACTATTCAGTCCAAAAAAATGTACTTGTTTGGCTATTTTCATAAAACATTTTTTATACAAACAGCATTCTTATACATAGCATGCCCACCTGTTCCTCAATGAAAATGGATGAAGTTGCAGTAATGTCTGCTTCCCATGTGAAAAGTCCTTCTTACTTTCCTCATACTCTTATCTTATCACAGATTCATGATTCCTGTTGCTTCAGCTTGTGATAAAGAAAAAGGTATTGGGTACGTCTGCACTGTTTGGTGACAAAGCATTCTCAGATGTGTTTTTCAAAGACACGGTGATACATACATGGTCAAAAAATTCATTGAGCGCATATTATCTCTGAAAAGCTGACTCAATAGTGTCATAAGCCCATTTTTGTCTGCCAATTATATGTGTTCTTCCATAAATGTAGTCATGTGAGAATATTCTAAATACACCATAGATAAATTTACGTAAGTAAACTGTCCTATATTTATTGGTATGAATCATTAATTCATTTTCCTTCTGTTTTTCAATACACACCATTTCTTTGCATTCCTAACACCCATGTGTATATGCCCAGAAATATTCCAGACTTCTTGAAACCTTTGGCATTGGCACATACTGTCACAGTCTGTCACAGAGAGATGGTTTATCGTGGACATTTGACAGGTTTTTTTTTTTTTGAAAGCTACTCAATGTACTTTTAAACCAACGTTCATGAAGTTTAAACAATAATTCCTCCTGTGGAGTTTCTTTTATAACATTGCTACTCACATTTACATTTCTTTTCTCTTTTGTCTATTTTTCTTTACTGTTTGTATGTTTCTGTCTCTTTAGTGTTAGACTAATGTGGCATTGTAAAGACTGTGGTTTTGACGCGTCTAGGCGATCAGAACTCCTCAAGCATTACAAACTAAAGCAATAGTCATTTTGGGCATGGTCATCACTTGAAATGTGTTGATCCTGATTGCCTTGGTACTTATAAAACCTGAAATTCATTTTTGACACATTTGTTTAGGACACATGCCAATACTAGAAAGCAATCTGGTATATTGATTCCTGTCAATTGTGTGGTTTCAGTGAACTCGGAACAGAACATGATTATTTTGTGCATATAGGTAATCACCTAAAAAACAATAAGACTGTGACCTCACCTGTTGCATGGCTGCACTCGGGTCTTAATCTGGGATCCTGAGTTGGTTTGTCATGCTCTGGGTGAGGCAATGCGCTGTATCAGCGCCTGCTCCTAATCTCTCTCTCTCTCTGTATGTTCAAAGGCTGTGAATACAAATCAGACATATATACTTCTTTTAGGTCTCATAAAAGTCACAAACACAGCCCACATTTTTTGGTGGATTTTAAATATGGTGTAGTTCCAGGTCTGAAGTGGGCTGGCGCCCTGCCCAGGATTGTGTTTCCTGCCTTGCGCCCTGTGTTGACTGGGATTGGCTCCAGCAGACCCCCATGACCTTGTAGTTAGGATATAGCAGGTTGGATAATGGATGGATGGATGTAGTTCAAGGTAAGCAGTACAGCTGAATCTGTTGAACTTTGCTGTCCAAATGACAAAGAAGAATACTACTGTGATAGCTACTCTGAAGCTGATGTGGATTTAGGCAGTCCAAATAATCTTTCAAAGGCAACAGAGCAAAAAATTGCTGCAGTTTTATGAAAGCTGGAAAATACTGCAGTTGATGAATTGCCTGAAGAAATTCAGTACTGGCTGAGCACTACATCTTTTTGTAGTACGAAATGTATAATACCTGACATACTCAATAGACATAGCTTACTGGTTGATGAGTCAATCACAGAAGAACATGCATCTGCTCTGTGTAGATTTAATCCATTTTATAAAGCAGTTAGCAAGGGTTGTCCTCTAGCAACATCATTTAAACGTGAAAAATACTATAGAGAGAATTTCACAGTTTTGGATCCAGCAGAATATATCTTTGGTGTCAAGGAGAAGAGAACATTGCAACGTGTTCCCCTTTTGAAGGTTTTACAGCAGCTCTTAAGTATTAATCACAAGGTTTTAGACATACATCTGATTTTAGAACTCTAGTATACAAGTCTTTTCCCAATGGTTTGTATTTCAAGGGCACTAACTTTGTGGCAGGTGGAGAGATGCGAATATTGCTGAATGGATGACCTTGAGATTTGTAACCCATTAGGGACATCCAGAAAAAAGCACAACATTTGTGCTATTTATAAGACTCTTGGCAATTTACTGACAGGTTCTCATTCCTCATTATCTCCATGTATTAGGCTCCATTTTACAGAGTTAAAAATGAGAAGGTTTCAGAGCATTTATTGCACGATCATGCCAGTCTGGAATGTCAAGAGATTTTTATTGAAAAACTTGGAGGTGTTGTTAAGTGATTTAGTGAAAACTGTCATAGCAGACAATTTGGGAGTACATGGAATTGCTGGATTTGTTGAGAATTTTACAGGTGAACACATATGCCGGTTCTGTATGGTGAAGAAGTGTTAAATTCAGAAAAAGGAAGTGAGTTATGGTGTTCAGGTTAACTAATGGCACTGCACAGCCTTGTTGTGGTGTAAAAAGACAGTGTGTGTTGTCTGAACGTCTTTCTCATTTCCATGCCAGCACTAGCTACCCTCCTGACATTGCACATGACAAACTTGAAGGCAAATTACCATTTGAATTGGCAGAAATATTTCACCCTCAGCAGTCTCAATGAATCCATACAGAATTCTAAAAAAAAAAAAAGTCTAATCTGACACTTACTGTTTCACATGCATTTATGAGAAACAAAAGTATCAGCGTAAATGTTTACGAAAATTGGAGTCTTTTGTGGTTGATCATGTTTTTGGTTGGACACTTGGTACCTACAAATGAACTGGCATGGCCAGTCATTCTAGACCTTAAAAGACATTGTGGAACTAATGGTTGCTCCAGTGCACACAGCAGAATCAATCGGTTTTCTTGAATGCAAAATTTGTGAACACAGATAATAGGGTGCAAGAAGTCTTTCCAGGTATAAAGTTATTACCTAAACATCATTATGTAGAACATTATCCTCAGATGATCAATTTTTTTGGTCCTCTTGTAGGTATTTTGACTGTAAGATCTGAGGGGAAACACCAATTCCTTAAACAGGTTGTTCATCATGTGTACTGTTTTAAAAACAGACTTGTATCTCTTGGAAATAAAATATCAGTTCAAGATGGCATGTCACTTGTCACATGGCTTGACTGTCTCATCTGTTTCACGCCCCCCCCATGATGACATTTTGAATCGGGACGTAGGAAAAGCTTTTCAGCAGACAATCCCTAATCTTACTTACTAGGGGGCTCCGCCCCCTGCTCGCTTCGCTCGCCAACCCCTGGTGTTGGGAATGACAAAGAGCGTGATGTATGAATGAGATATAGAATAGTGTGACGGTGTAGATGATGCAAATAGAAAGCAAACAATAAAGTGTGTGGCACAGTGTAAAGGTTTATTTGAAAATTTCTTTGTACACGCCGTTTAAGTGTAAAAGGTAATTCCAGCTCAGAACTTGTAAGGTCATTTAAGATAGTTATTGTTGTGATCAGAGTCAAGTTTGTCAGAGCTTAGAAAGAGTTGTGTCTCTCCAGGAAGCAATGGAATGACTTGGGTATTAATGTTTTCCACATTAATATTTTTTGGACATAATATAGTGCGTTGTGTTAAAAGGGGCATTTGGTCTAATGAGATTGCTGTTCCAAATCTGTCTGTAACTAAGTCGTCGCAGATAAAGGCTTGAGGAATTGTAATAATATGTGGCTGAAGTCCATCTGTATTGGTGAGTGTACCATCTCTCAGTTGTAATAAGCAATTGTTATGATCTGGTTCTGGAGATCGTATCTTTTTTACTAACTGTATCTTTTGAAAGCAATGCCAATTGTCTGCGTATTTTAAGGTGCACTGAACAATAGCTGAGTGCATGGCATCTGGAAGAATAGCTAATCACTGTCTAAAATCTCCTCCTCATAAAAGTACCTTTCCTCCAAATCGAATATTATTATTCGTAAACGTTTGTAGAAGTTTATGAATGGTGTTGAGTAAGTGACTTCATGCCATTGTACATTCATCAATAAACAACATTTTTTCAAGACGGATGTCACGTGCAGTGCCACCGTTAATGTTCATAGTGAATACCGATTTGTAGGATCTAATGTAGTTGATAAAGATTTCACTTTCAGGTACATAGTCAGTTATAAGCTTCTGTAGATATTCAGTATATGAATGTAAAGAAGGCAGTCTAATTTGACCCTTTTGACAACAACGTGTAAATGTATAACTTGTATTGCCAGTTGTTTCTTCAGGGAAGTGAACTGAATGACAATGATTGCAAATGACATTCATTAATCCGAATGAATTTTCCTGGTGTATGTTTTCCTTGTGCCGTTTGAGAGGCGCGTTGTTGCATGTGTAGTATTTGGGATGTGTTGTTTTGGAGCTGTAATCGATTTGCCTGTGCTGTGTGAGAAGCCCGTTGTAGCCTTCGCTGCCATTCACGTATGTCTGAGACGGGAGGTGTTTCGTTTTGAATCCGTGCCTGTTGCGATGCAGCACTTTGATTGATAGATTGCGTCATGTGGATCTAGGATGTAGATTTGTGCATATTTGCGTTGTTGATTTGTTTCAGGGTGCACTGTTCCAATGCGATGCAGTATTTGTGCACATATGCGAAAGCAGTATGGGCCATTGCCTTTTGGTGGCCTGATATTTACTCCGGTATATGCAAAAGCAAATGAACTATTGTAGGATCTAATGCAGTTCATAAAGTTTTTACTTTTAGGTACATCGTTAGTTAGAAGCTTTAGTTGAGCTTTGCGTTTTTGGAGTCGAGACATTTTTTCTTTTAGAAATATGGATAAGTAATAAGGAGTATTGCACTCACTGTTAATATGGAGCCTTTTCTGCGGTTGAACGGTTAATAGTGCCTTATTGTAATGAGATCCACCTATGCTGCATAGCCGTCTATTTTGTTGTTTCTTTCGTGTTCGTGTGTTTGTTCCTGTTATCATTTCCTTTTCGTTTTGTACCCGTGACCGTGTATTCATGAATTGTTTCTTTCTCAGCATGCGAAATATGGATAAGTAATAAGGAGGATCGCAGTCACTGTTAATATGTTTCCTTTTCTGCAGTTGAACGGTTAATAGTGCTTTATTGTAAGGAGATCCACCTATGCTGACACCTATGCTGTCTAGTGTGAAGGTGTTGATGTTCACTTTAGAATATGTGGCTTTGGCTGTCACTTCTTATGGATGTGTGTGTGTGTGTGGGTTGGGTTGAGGATTGTTGTCGCGCGAGCGTCTTCTTTCTTTTTGTGTTCCTGTGTGTTGTTGAATCCCCCTCTTTGTGTGTGTCCCGTCCCTTGCTTGTAGGGTCTGTGGGGTGGTTTTGTGTTCTTTTTTTTGTGTTCTATGGGCTTGTTGAATCCCCCTCTTGGTGTGTGTCCCGTCCGGTGCCTGTAAGGGGGGGGGGGGGGGGGTGCCTTGCTGTTGTGCGCGGGCCTCTTTTTTTTTTTTTTTTTTTTTGGGTCTAGTTTCGTGTGCAATGTGTTTCGTGCTTTGCTTGCGTTTGAATACTTTTTTATGTGCCTTTTCCTTTTTTCGGTGCTCTTTGCGCCTCATTTCTCCATATTTCCTGTGCTCACTCCTTTTTTCTGTGGTCTTGTCCGCCTCTCGCGGCCCCTCATCCGCCTCTCTCGCCCTCTTTTGTCCGCCTTTCTCGGCTCCTCAGCCGACTCTCGCGGACTCTTTTTGCGCCTGCGCAGTACGTCTTTTTGCAGCTACGGCCCATTGCCGGATGTGCCTGCGTCCATCATCCGGTTTAGCATTCTCGGTTAGTAATTGCGCCTGCGCAGTACGTCTTTTTGCAGCTACGGCCCATTGCCGGATGTGCCTGCGTCCATCATCCGGTTTAGCATTCTCGGTTAGTAATATGGATGTTAATCTCACAAAGAATGTGTCTGTTAATGGAGTAAACTACAGAGATGATTGTTGTCTTCTTGTTGCTTGCTGGAATTTGCAGAAATTATCCAGATGGTCACTGTGGAAAAGAGTTTGATTCTCATTTTTAGAGAGATAAGTGCATGGCATAGTGAGTATTTTAGGGCATTTAATTTGAGTCATGCATTGCATGTTTTTCTCATTCAGCTTGGTGCCTTGGAAGACCAGTACCCCTTGGCAAATTAAAAGACTCATATTAAAAGATTAATATCTCAGCAGGTTAGAACTTGAAATTTCATACTGTGCTCTTTGACACTGCTTTTGGAAACACTTCAGATATTGGAATTCCCATATAATGATTGTAAATAAAGACAAAAAATCCGCATAAAGGTTTGGGGTTTTCCGGCCCCTTATACTGTACAGTTTGCAAATATTCAAAAATATAGTCCAGAGTATCATCAACAGATTTACAACCAAACGACAAGATGGCGTGATGGGGGAAGATTTATAGTGGGGACCGGAACAATCAGAGGAATGCTGGGTAGGGAGTCGCAATGGATGCTGGGGTTCTTGACGTCATCATGGGAAAGGAGAATGCGGAAGTGGCAAGAGGTTAGCAGACTCAGGGTGTCGGCGTTTCCTTCTTTCTGGGAAAACAGAGAGAGAGAGAGGTTAGTTGCCCGCCATTCCCTTTTGGCTTTAGGTTTCGCGCTACTTCCTGGGTCGTTCCGCGGCTCCCTATGCGTGCGTGTGTGACATGATTTTGTATATAAATAACCATAGTGTAAAACTTAGTTTCTTTTTATTTTGAGATGCTTTACGTTGAATGTTGGATGGAGGTCTTCATCTACAATCATTTATAAAATGCATTGTTTTAATTATCCCTAATTATTTCATTAGTGTTCAAGTGTAAAAGAAAAGGATGATAACTCATTAGAGTATTTTTTAAACACAACTATAAAACAAGCTGCTTGAGTTGTTGCCCTCCTACTGTTTTCATTGTAAAAACTATGGCATCACTTTCGACAAATACATTTTTTTCTTTGCTTCTTAAAATTTAGAATGAAGAATGGCAGGTGTGAAACTAAGGGTGATTGTGTAAGATAATGACTTCAGAAAACTGGATCTCCGATCAGGCATGCCAGCCACTATTGAGGAGTTACACCATATAATTTGCCAAACATATGGAATTTAAAGAGACTTTCTAATTCAATACATGGACGTCAACTTTAATAATGAGTTTATGAATCTGACAACACTACAAGATATAAAGGACAGAAGCACAGTCAAGTTAGTGCACTTGCTGAGTGACTCCTGCTATCCCACCTCTGTAACACTGAATTTTCCAAGCCCTTCTGGGTCATCAAGAGCATCAGCTGTTAGCATAAACTGTCCTCTTCTTTCTCATTATCCTCTAATGGTGAGACAGGTGATACTTGCATTATGCCAACATCAGAGAATGAACTGCGTGCAAGTCCATGGCCACAAGAATTTCCCATTCCTCATTTTTCATTTGATACTGAAGTACAGCTTTAGTACAAAAATGAGAGCATCAAGCACACTGGCATTTGTCTGAATGTTAGTCCAGGGCTTAGCTCTGACATCTTAGATAAATTGACTGAAGATATCTTCCAATATACAGCCTATGCATAAAATTACCAGATAGATAAGGTAGCTAATGCACTAATACAAAACTTTCCATGTTTGAAGGAATCGGGATCCGAAAGTGGGTACTATGGGTGGATGATCAGTCTTAAGTATAAAACAGCTAACTACAGAACAAAGATACACAACATTGGTTATCCAGAAGTGACTCTAAATGCTTTGAAAAATAAGTCCAGTGACGAATGCCTTCCAAACAAAAATGTTAAAAAATCTAAAAAGTCTGAAGTCAGGTATTGCCCTGCCCACCCTACTGGAGAAACAACTAAAAGCCTAGAAAAGGAGCAACTTGAGATATTAATGATATCAGACAGAGGAACAATATGTCTGACATAAGGGAGAAGATGGCAAAAACATTATCTTATAGAAGAAGAGAGGTGGTAGAAGAAAATTCAGTTGTTGTAAAATTCAAAGACAGGTGACCTGCACTTTTCCATATAGAAGAGGTAAGCCCATCTCTTTTTTTTTTTTTTTTTGCATTTTTTACCCCCAATGTTGCTAGATATTCTCTGTTTATACAGTAGCGGGTCACTTTTGAGACTCTCTTTATTTTAAATGCTAAGATGATAGGACCAAGGTTGGAGAGGAGGTGAGACATTAGAAAGAGGTTGGTACTGCTGGTGAGATATGGGAAAGAGAATGGTGATGGGGATAAGTGGAAGATATAGATAGGGTACTGTATTTGTGACTCACAACAATATGATTTTATGTCTCTTATTTTTCTCTATATAACAAATAGATGCTGACGTTCAGTGTATAACAGCAATGTCACTTGAAATCACTTTTCTGGCATGGATGGATTTGTATCTACCCCAGATGACATCTGTTTCCCAAAAGAAAGGACGTGTTTCTGGCCAAAAACTTGCAAAGCAGTTTAAGATTTTCCAGAAGGTAATTATGTGTGTCTTGTTTGAAAATACTGAAAACCTCTTTCTCAGTTATTACAGAAAAAGTACCCACGTCCAAGAGGGGACTTAATTACAATATATAGCATTATTTTCACATACCTATATACAGTTCTCAGGGCACAATTTGCAATAGAAATATTTTTTATTTACAGGCACAGTTTTGAATGTCTTTTTTAAAGGATTTTCTATATAATTCCTTAGGTATGCCAATGGCTGAAGACTGGGGCGGCTATCTATTTGAGATGAATTTTTACAGACCAAGGATGTAAACCTCAAGAATGAAGCAATTATCAAAGCTCTTTGTCTCTGCCTTGGTGAGGATGATGGAAAGCTTATCAAGGAGTACAAGGTAAGCCATTATTTTTTTCCAAGTTATATATATTGTCAATACAATATATATAGGAAATGGCCATTCAATATTTGTAAATTAACAAATTAATTCTTATTAGAGTGAACTTTGTTGATTGTCTCTTCTGACATTGTTGAAAAAGCTCTAATGAAAGAGGCAGCTGAAAAATGAAATCACCATTTATTATTTTCTAACAAATTGTCTCCAAGAGGGAGAAACAGCTATACATATTGTAGCTAAAGCAAGACATGGTATGTATTTCATACTTCAGTTGTGTTGTGGTTCAGTCAGGGCTGTCTCCCTGGCTCAGAATTATTCTTTGTTTATTTAATCTTTTTGTTATATTTCAAATATTATTTTTCAAATGATGGTATTAATTCTGCTTTAGTGTTGTTCTGTCTGTATTGTATATATGTAATATAGGGATGTTTATTAATATTGTGCCCATTTTGTATTCTGTTAATATTCTTACCAGTAGGTTAATTTGTTTTCTGTTTTCTGTCATGTTTCCCTTATACAGAGCCAAAGGGGGCAGGGCCACCAAGGATGTGTCAGAGGACTGCCCCCAGCAATAGAAGGGGAGAAGCTCTAGCTAACACTGTTTCGTTTTTGACTCCTGTTGTTTTAGATTTTTCTGGTGGTAACCTGGTTTTAACTATTGCTTCACTTGTAACATGTTTATGGTTTGCTGTTAACTGGATTTGTTTACTTTCTGGTTTTGCCTGAAAGGGATAACCTATTTTTTGTCCTTTTTTTTTTTTTTTTGAATAGCAGAGCTTTGCAGCGTTCAAATTATATCTGTGATAAACAGTCTACCAAAGAAATATTATAATTCAGTACCTACAAACTTATTTTTTTTATTGTCTGGTGCTTCCTGACTCACCGGTACAAAAAACCCCACATATGATATACCATTTTGTCTCTTCTTGATGTCTAGTTATGTAAGACAGCAAGCTTTTTGGGGTTCCCCCACTATTTTTGGCTCTTTACACATAGAAAACTCCCAGAAAGTTAAAAATGACAAATTTCAAACCTAGGCATGTATGGTATCATTTTAGACTACTGTATTTCAAGGTCAGTGATTATGTATTTGATGTTATTTTTGGTCCTTTACTTGGGGATCTTCCCCTCTATGAACCTCTTTTAGAAGGTGATAAATGACAAATTTCTGTTACAATCAAGAATATTTACAGACTTTAAACACACATGCATATATATATATATATATATATATATATATATATATATATATATATATATATATATATATACAGTGGAACCTCGGTTCACGACCATAATTCGTTCCAAATCTCTGGTCGTAAACCGAATTGGTCGTGAACCGAAGCAATTTCCCCCATAGGATTGTATGTAAATACAATTAATCCGTTCTAGACCATACGAACTGTATGTAAAAATATTTTTTAAAAAATCATCAGCGCGCACAAACCGAAAGGGAAACTGGCTTGTTCGTATACCGAGTGAGTGGTCGTGAACCGAGGCAAAAGTTTGGCAAACTTTTTGGTCGTAAACCGAGTTGTACGTGTACCGAGGCATTCGTGAACCGAGGTTCCACTGTATATATAATATATAATTTGCTATACTTGACTATTTTTATTTATTATGTACTTCTACCGAAAGAAGTAATACCACCAAATTTCTTACTAACACCCTGAGTCATGGTGGCTTGCACTAATTCAAGACTTTTTCTTTTTGGAATTCTGTAACTTTTGCTTTCTTTGGTTGTTCTTTGTTATTGTTTATATTTGTAAGTCTGTATTTTTGTCCCAGTAGACTCTTGCCCTGGTGTAAGTTTATTTTTTGTTTATTCAAATAAAACTTTGTATATTATTCTCTTTTTGGTTTCATTTCTTCTTTCTGTAAATTATGATTTTCTTTGATTATGTTTATTGATTATTTTGCATTCTTACATTATGCTTTTAATACATGTGGATCTCTCAGTTTCCTATCATATCTTTTTTGCGTACAGCCAAAGGAGGTGTGGCCACCTAATCATGCAGCAAAGATACTGGTCCCCACTAATATACAAAGGGAGCTCCAATTTGATTGTTTTTACATTTAAAACAGTAGCAATTTGCAAGACTCAAAATTTATCCAATAAACCAAACCAAAAGTCCCATAACAAAGAAATAGTACAAAAATTAAAATAACAAAAAAAAAACTTTACTAAAAGTAGGGATCCAGAAGAAAAAGAGCAGATGCTTTCCAATGCTACAGCCAAGTGCTGTTAGCAATAGTTGAGGTACATACTTCATTCAGGTAATAGCAGTACTGAAGAAGATTAATTTCAATAGCAGTCCTTCCCCTGCCAAGTAAGGACAAGAGACAATAGCATGGATTGGGGTAAATGTACAAACATAGCACAAAACACCAACAAGAATACACCAATGAAGCAATGAAGACATTTTTTCGCAGGAGCAACATGACTGATTCTAAGTAAATCCAGACATCTAGAAATGTAAAGTGCTTTCATAACAAGGCCATTAAATTCTAAGCAGGTTACAACTGTTGATTTGAATAGTCTAAATATTCTTTTCAAAGGGGTAAACGGGGGCATCTGTATTTGTTAATGAAGAAAGTCCTGTACTAAGAAAGCTACCAGTTTTTATAAAGTGGAAAGAATATGTAAGAGCTTTGTTAATATAAAAACTATAACCAACACATTTTTCTAACTTTTGAAGGTGTAAATAAAAAAACTACTTTTATTAAAAACCACATTTGGTGGGAGGGGGGTGATTTAAATTCTAGGAGGTTCTACACCCTCCCCCCCCCCCCCATAATTTTGGTATGCCCCATACACAAGTTGCAGACATACTTCTTTCAAAAACACACCTGCACTCCAGTTTCCTCAAACATTGAAGGTTCACTCTAATTTCAGTCTGTCCACTAACCAATAAATGGCAGATCAGACAACAGAAAATTACCCATAGTGACAACAGAGGCTCACTCCTCCATTTATCAGTGAGTTTAAAGTACTCTGATTGGACAAACAGTTGATTCAACAAATGTGACTTGCTTGCTACTTCTTGTGATTATTTGTGCACACACATTTCAACAGTTATATTCAGTCATTTCAGATGCCTGCAAAAGATATCCACAGGTTTGTCTGTGGTGGATATGCAGCAGTATTCTGTGTTTGTTTGATAACATTGTCTTGCTGTCTTGTGTGTTAGGTGAGTGTTCTCCATTTAATTTGTGTACTTGTTAAATCTTTTGTCCCCAAGTGTCCAGTGCAGTTTTCCAATTAGTAATACACAACATATGTATTATTTGTGGCTCCAAATTTTCGACAGGGGAAGCAAAAGCATGCATTAATATTATAGCCATAGCAAGAATGATGCCAGCTTAGGTTAAATGCACAAGAGCCTTGGCTAAATAACTGCATTGGGTAAGATTTCTGTACAGGCTGTGATGGTGCATTTGAATTAAAATCAAGCATGCTATCAATGTGAGCAGCAGTGCATAAGTCTCTGTTCTGGACGAGTAAGGTAGTGGAAGAAGGTGGGGAAGTTTTTGTACTTGGACCTGGGATCAAGCGCTCTGGAGTGTTAGGTTTCAAAGAATCATTGGACATAGAAGAGTCAAAGTAGTGCATGATTTGAGAATTAAAAGGTGATACATGACACTTAAAAAGGAAAGAGGTTACTGGTCACAAAAAGGTCTTTGTCTTTACCATAAAAAGATTTCACTGTGCTCCTTAATAAAAGGGTATGAGTCTGTGTGTACTGTATGTCTGTGTGTCCATTCAATTGCTATGCCTCTATCATTCCAAAAGATGGTGCATCACAAACATTTTAGTAATAAAATGCATTGCATTTGCCATTCCAATTTATAACACATCATAAACATAAACACACCTTTTTCAAATCTAATACCATACAGCATATAACAGAGACATATGCATTTGCATGGTGCACTAATGGTCTATGTTGATTGCTTACATATCAACCAGCCTTAGATGGATAGCACAACTAGTTTACACTTTTTTAAATTTAAAAAATATTGAAGAGCGATTGTGATGATTATATGTAAAAAGCAATGGTCACTGGTCACATAAAAGTAGAAAAAACAAAAACAATTGTAAATAGATTTCAGAACTTTGTAAGAGCATAGCTTATAAAGTGAAAAACAAGTTAGAAAATATACACATGGTGTAACATTCAGGTACATTCGAGGGCACCTGCCTTCAATAGACTGAGTTTAGTTGGTAGGTTCTACAACCTTCTCAGTCTATTTCAGAGTTTGGGGGTCAAAGGTTATCACACCAGGATTGGGCAGCAAATGGCTGAAAACAAGTCTGGGCAGGACTCAAGTCAATCACAAGGACTACTGTCACACACACACACACTCCATATACACACACAGTGACAATTAACATAACTTAAATAAAAAAATGGAAAACCTTTGTTATTGATTCCTTATTTGCTTGAGCATGTCCAGCTGTAGTAACTTTCAGGAAATGGGACTTGCAAAGCTATTCAGTTATGGCAAATGTTAGGGAAAATGTTATTATAGTCACAGACCATTCTGGATACTAGGTAAATGTGGCATTCTGATGGTATATAAAAGGGTTACAAGAGTTTCAATGTCCCAAACCGGGGCACTTTTGTAGCATATACACCCATGCAAAAAGTCCATCCTCATTTGTTTAATGCCTGTTGGATCTCATCATCAACATTATGGGTTAAGGGCAGGAAAAAAAAAAGCACTTTCACAAATTAACATATATGATTCCACACCGTGCTTGAAGAGGAAACAAATACATGACAGCACTGTTTGTTTTTGTCTGCTTCCTGGTTGTCTTGGAAGATCTGTTCAAATTTAACACACGTTCTTAATTAGGCGATCCCTGTCAGAGTTTTGACCATCCTATTATACATATACCAGTAACAGCGGACTGCACAATAACGTGCAGTGAATGCACTTGACTTATAGTTTTCATACTGTCTCTGTACATTTAACATTCATTTGCTCAGAGGTTGATGTGCTTGCTGCTTCGTGAGCAGTTCATTTTCTCCACTCCGCTTCTTCTCTTCTTCCATCGGCATCTTTTATCGTTAAAACTGATTAAGTCTGGTTTTGCGTTGCAATTACTTAGTATGTTTTTCTTAATTTTTCACTTAAGCTGGCACTTAAGTGTTCAATCTGCCTCAAGAATGATTTAGCCGTACGCATGCGACGCATGGCCACCCTGCTGATGAAAGTTGATTCTACAATAAAATAAAATAAAGAGTAATAAAAATCATCACCCCGAAAGCAGACAGTAGAGGTCACATAGTATATGTGTACCAAATTTCAGGTCAATAGGTGAAACGTTTTGCAAGCTACAGGTGATTTAAAATCCTGGACAGACAAACGGTCAGCCACGGTAGCGTATTATACTGTATAAGATTACGTTGAGCTGGGATCTGGGGGGTCCTCAACGGCATTTTGTATGTGCTGTTTTAAATATAATGTGAGGATGTTTGTTTCGGTGGAGCAAAGTTTTATTAGATGGGCAGCCTGTTAAGACTGGGGCATTATGATTTTCTTCAGTTACTTATTGCAATGCATTTCCTGAAAACCAGGACTGTCCCTGTCACCTGGACATCTGGCTACCCTAGTAAATTACAGTTACAATGAAATAGTGAATTATAATTTGCAGAGAATGGAGGTGTGAGCTTGGTTGTCTCGACAAATTTCCTTTAAGAATAAATGTGCTACATTTCAATAAAATTGGTCCACAGGGTGCAGAACAGTTTCTTGTGGACAGACAGACAGACTGACATGGCTATTGCAATAGGTGCTTCATGCATTATCTGTATATGTACCTATTAAAAGCTAGAAGACTGATACAATAATATGGAAATGTGTAAAATGGGAAGAGGTCCCTGATCACATAAAAAAAACAACTAAAATGTATTAAAAAAATTTGATAGTCAAGATATTTTATAGTTTTTTTTAAGTTCATAAAATAATTAGTTCAAATCAGTGGCTAAGAGGCTAACTTTACCAATTAATAACAAAACATTCCTATTAATAATTTATGACTGAGTGGAAATCAATTAAAAAACATCTGGGCGATGTTCAAACAATTTAAGGCTCAAGTTCTTTGCCATTGTGTCTAAATAAATATGCATTGAGATGTAGACTCAATGAGTGTGCCATATTTTTTATTCTTTTTATGTCCCTTTTTCTTGAAAAATAATAACTTGGGCTGATGACAGGTTTCTGTTACTTTTTCACCAAACAGCAGCTTGAGCCATTAAAGAACAGCCACTGTGCTCGATCGTTCCTTGAATGCAGTATGTCTGGAACTCATTCCTAACATTCCGCCAAAGTCAGATGTGTCTGCCATCTGCAAATTTTACAATTGTTAAAAAAACAAAAAAAATGGTCGTTTGAAACTATTTTCTTGGCTCATTCATTTCCTCTTTGAATATTGCAGTTAACTATCTACAGCCATGGGTATCTACTTGCTAGTCATTCATAGAAAATCAGGTTTAAAATTTGTGCTGCCCTGTCTCATCTGATTACAATACAAAGCTCTGTTCACACTCCAGTTCATGTTATAAAATATTATATAGTGTGAAAATTCTGGCCAGTGTTGAAAAATGGATATTCCCATATTTATGATGATTCCCACATAGTCTGCATGAAGTGTAGTCTGCTGTTATTTTAAATCCTTTATTTTCTCTTGTTATGACCATTAGAATGGTTCTGTATTATCACCTTCTAACCCCTACATATTATGTTTTTTTGCTGTGGAAATGATGTCAACCCACCACCATTTTAAGATAAGATGACACACCTTAGAATAGGGTTAGCATTTGGGATCATAATGCAAGCTTGTTACATTGCAGTGATGGCACAGATCTCACTGGCAATAGTGATTCTAACTACTGAGGATATGCTCAGACATTACAGTTTCCTATATTTTTCATTCACAGTGGCATCTGTGAAGTAGGATTCAGTCCCCACTGGTGCACCTGGTATTAGTTAAAGAATTTTTAAAACATTAATAACATTTCTAGATTCTAACAGAACTGCACTTTAAACATGATTACCTTTTTACATTAAAGTGTCGCTAAATGAAGAAAAGCAACCAAAACATTTTAATACTGTAAAATTGACTTAGTAAAAAAGAGACTTAAAACTTTTTCAGTGTTATTTTTGTACATATACCTATTTTTTTATTGCAGCCTACAGAGGCACACCTGAGCAGATACTGAGCCCAAAAAATTGAAGCGAAGGGGTCAGAGGAAAAAGGACAATAAAAGAAGGTACAAGGGATCGATCCCCAGCTAGTACTGAGGTACCTGGAACATTTAATCATTTGAATTAGTCTACTCTCAAATCTCTTCCAACCCTGGACTGTCTTCCTCTCACCAGATGTACCTTCAACCCATGTCCTATTCTACCTGCCTCCACCGTCACTTTACTAGTCATCAGACAGGGCTTTTAAGCTACTGAGACCATTGTTCTTCTCAGGAATGATGTTGGGAAAACTCCTGGGACCATCTTCCAAGAACTTCCTTGAGGCACAGAGAGTTTCCTTAAAAACCTGAATGTCACCTCTTATTTAAAAGGATAGGTCTATCCTCAGATCACCTGTCTTTGAAATAACTGGATCACATTCATATGGTCTTGGATCTCCCTGTTTCCAGCTATTGGCATTAGAGACTCCTGAAATAACTTCCACCATTCCCCACATCTATATTCTTGCTCTATACCAGTAATAATACCCTGGATTCCATTCACTATACTAGGTCATAGTGTCCCCTATGGTGGCCTATAACCACTGGTAACATAACCATAACCAGTGAACTTGCTACTAGGGTGTATTACGGCCTGATTGCTATGCAGCACTGTGGTAAGGTCTTGCAATTAAGGTACATGCCAGGTCCTCTTTCATATTTCTTTTGGTAATAAAAAGTTGCCCTATAGAAAAAGAATAGTGGAATATGGTGCATAGACTTCTTTCTTCTTCTTGTTATTTTGGCTGCTCCCATTAGGGGTTGCCACAGCGGATCATCTTCTTCCATATCTTTCTGTTCTCTGCATCTTGTTCTGTTAAGAATATGGTGTATAGTAATTGTTCATATTAGACATTCTTACAGTCATTTGTTGGTAAAATGAATATTCTCATCTGTTGGCATTGTCTTTATTCAGTATTTTAAGTCAGCACATTAAGAATCACATTGGTCTTTTCAGGTTTCTAACATTTAATGTTAGTCTTACTCTTGTAATCATTATTGGAATTTTAGAATGGCAACCTCATGACATCAGATACCGTGCCACGTGATGGTGGTACCCATTAAAATAAGTCACAAAATGGTGGCATCCACACCATTTTTAAAATGGCAATGAAATAATAAAGTTATCTAAAAATTGAATACAATAAATAAATGAAAGCATTATTGTGACTCAAGACATACCTGTACATCATTAAAGTAACAGCAAATATCTTACATATAAATGTCTAAGCATGGAAGTGTGTGTGTCTGTCTGGCCTAAGAATGTAATGCTCTGATCTTCACCCTGTCAAATAAACAAATCGGCTATCGTGGCTCAGTGTCAGAGGCGTTTGCTTCAGGCGCTGATGTCCGAGGATCGATCCCTGTAAAGAGACAAAGTTTATATATGGAATGTCATTTACCGTGAAGTTTTTTTAAAGTGTATGACATCGAATGTAAGGCCTTCTGGGAGAATGAAAATAATATCATGAATGCCTACTTAACTGGGCCAGTGGGACAACATCAGAGATAGATTCTCATCCCTTGCCAAGAGTAGTTCCTTTCAATTGCCTGACATCTCTGCATTTCAATTTTTTTTCTGACAATTTCAATAGTTTCTAGGAGCCTGGGCTTTTTACAGCATGGGGCTACACAGCTAGTAATGCATAAACAATAAAACAAAAAAAAACATTATTTGTGTAAGCTTGAAATATGGTAAATGAAGTTTAATATAAACCTAATGATTTATACATTTTGATCTACAGTCATAAAGTAGACCGTTAAGACTCATAAATAAAACCAATTAGTGTGATTAATAAGAAAAATTTGTGAGTTTGAGGGTACTCATCAACAATCAGGCAGTGTGCAGGCATGAATAAAATGGATAAGATGTTGGGACATATAGACTTTGGGGTCAAGTACAAAACAAAGGAGGTTATGCATAAGCTGTATATCAAACTTGGACAGCCAAATCTTCTATGTGCAGTTTTATTTCTCTTATTTTAAGATGGACATAACAGTGCTAAAGAAGATCCATGGAAGAGCCAAAAGTTTTACTTGAAAGTTGATTGTCATTACCTTAAAACATAACTCTTCACACTTACTAAAAACCTTCACTTGGAAGTTGTCACTTTAGGATAAGGAGCCTTCCATGTTTCTGAGGTATGCCTATGACAACAAACATAAACTAGACATAATACACCTTTATCACAGATTCTTTGTGCTATTTTCTTGAGGTAAGGATACGTTATTTCCTTGACATTGATGTTGCTGTTGAAATTTTGACACTGCAAAAACATCCAACAACACAAAAAACACTCCCAACACAGGCCAACGGCGAGACGAATATACAAAGCTACAGGTGGTGTGTCATGATACATTTGTCTCTGCAATTCTGTTTTTTAATTGTTATGTTCTGCCATGGCCTGTAACAACAGACAAATGTTTGCTCAAATCATAGGATTACTTCTTCCTAAATGGCATCAAATTTTCACCTATTACACGCTGTGATATTTAACAGTGTACATCACAGTTTCATTGTATTTTTACACATGTAACAATAAATGTGAACTAGGGAATCCATTCCTGGACGGGTTTATCCATTCCCGGGAATTCGGGAATCCCACATGTCATTCCTGGGAATCCTGGGCTCCCAGGAATGACACAGTGCACGGGCATCTCACATGTGAACGGTTTTAGAACGAGCAACACTTATTTTTAATAAAACTACTGCAATATGTTGACACCAATAAAAGACTAACCTTAACTACAAGCAGTTCATGCTGTCATATAAGTACATGTATCTAGTTAGTTGCGGTAATAAGAGCATAGAAAGCACAACTTGTCGAGCGTGCGGTCATCCAGGCAAGAGCGCACCTTCGTGCAAAGTACGCCAGCCGCTGACAAAGCACGCTCTGCCTCCACTGAAGTAGGCGGCACAGTCATCAGATACTGATACACTTGTTTTAAACAATGCCCGTGCTTGCCATTGCTCTGAAACACCGGCATTTCAGCTTTTACTGATGCATCCAGTTTCTTGTCATCATTCTGTGATGGCAAGTTTCTTAGCACAGATAATGCGGCGGCAACAGACTGACGAATTGCAATTTCAAGTTCCTGTTCAAAGCTGTCAACAGCACAGACGTCAATGAACTCAGCCCCATCCCGGCATTCGTGAGCTGCAGAGTGCAGACTCCTCCCAGTCCACTGTGCTCAGTCAGCTGGGAGACTGACTGCTGCTGGTCTGTTGTTGACTGAATTAATCGGCAACACACTACACCGTGGGCCAAAAAAAGTGCCACTTAATTATTTTCAACTATAACTCTGTTATTTCTTGATCGATTTTTACACTTTTACACTCTATATATGCAAGCTTGGCCATTCCCGTTTTCCCGGGAATTACAGCAGTTTCATTCCTGGGAATGCAGGCATGAAAAATGTCCGTGAATCCCGGGCTCCCGATTCCCTAATATGAACTGAATTGATTACACTGCATTCTATTTTTTTATAAAAGTCTTGAAAGAGAGAAGCTGCCTGCATGTTAATAATAAGCTCACAGGACCAATCAACACTCAGCATTATGCACTACGTGTTTTGCATATGCATGATAAAAAAAATGCTGAGAAAATGAAAACAAGAGCCAAACCACAATGAAACAGACTGGAGCAACAGAAACAAAACATCAACCTTTATAGCATATGCTATGAAAGATATGGTAACAAAGAAACTAAGGGCAATGTTTCTAAGTGAGTAAACCCACTGACACTCACTGATGCCAATTTATTATATATAAACACATGGAGAGAAAGTACAAACTCCATGCAAACTTCAGTTCCATGAGGCAGGAATAACAGCTCCATGCTACCACACTGCCAATGTAAAAATATCTGTACCGAACATACCAAACTTCATCCTAATTAAAACTAAATGTATGTGTCTATAACATCTGTTCAGTTCTTGCACATTATGCATGTGCATTATGATGACAGATTTATGACAGAATACAATATCTTTCAAAGTAGCTCAATAATTTTTTTTGTATTTGAGTTGGGGGAATAAGCTTCCATTATATTTAAATACTCTGAGTGATCATAAGCATGAATTTTTCAATGATTTCGATGATTATTGTCTCTGAATGGAAAAGTAGTAATTTTCTCAAACTAAATAAAGAGAAAACAGAAATTTTAGTGATTGGCAATAATGGATATAATGAGGTTATTAGAAATAAACCTGATGCATTAGGATTAAAAGTCAAGACGTAGGTAAAGAATTTATGGGTAACTATTGACTCTGACCTGAATTTTAAATCACATATTAATCAGATTACTAGGACAGCATTTTTTCATTTAAGAAATATAGCAAAAGTTAGACCTCTTATAACATTGCAAGATGCTGAAAAATTAGTTCACGCTTTTTTTTTTTTAGTCGGCTAGATTACTATAACGCACCCCTCTCAGGACTACCCATAAAAGACATCAATCTATTGCAAATGGTGCAGAATGCAGCTGCTAGAATCTTAACTAGGAAAAGAAAATCTGAGCACATCTCTCCAGTTTTGATGTCACTACACTGGTTACCTGTGTCATTTAGAACTGACTTTAAAATACTGTTTATGGTTTACAAAGCCTTAATTAATCTTGCTCCATCTTATATTTCAGAATGTCTTACACTCCAAATTGTATCCTTAGATCTTCAAATGAGTATCTACTTAGAATTCCAAGAGCTAAACTTAAAAGAAGTGGTGAGGCGGCCTTCTGCTGTTATGCATCTAAAATCTGGAATAGCTTGCCAATAGGAATTCACCAGGATAATACAATGGAGCACTTTAAAACACTGCTGAAAACACATTTAAGTTTTAATTTTTTTTTTTCATGCTGGGACCTTAATACCTTTATAGCACAATTTCATTTGACAAACTAATAAAAACTAGTTTTGTAAAGAAATAATTTTCACTTCAAAAATACCAAACTTTTCCTTTAAGTAATTAAATGAATTTAAGTATAATAAGTAAGTAAAATGAAGGTCAGTTGTTACTTTAATATACTTTAAGTAAAAAGAAAATGGGCACATAGAGAGAAGCTAGTTAGGAATTATGCATGTAGGTGGCTTGGTCTAGAAGTAACCCTGTACTGAGGTTTAAAAATCAATCCTGATTTTTATTTTCTGCCACCTCTACTTATTTTTCAGTTTCCATTGTATTTCTGACTTAGTTCCTCATTTTCGTGTTTTTTTTTTTACAGTATTGCAGGCACTGCACATACCTGGATGGCCTTTCTGTATGCCTTACCATGTTTTATCTTGAGATGCTGTACTGCTTTAAATGTCATCTCTTAAAAATTAAACCATTTGAAAAACAGCAGTGCTAATCAACCCATTCTAAACTTTTCTTCTTCTGATTCTCTCTCTGTTTTATCATGCTCAACATCACCAGGATACATGGGCTGAGTCAACTTAAACATGCTTAAAAAGAGCTGTGGAGACTTTCTGGATTTTATTTAATGCTCTGAAGAAGCTGTGGAAAATTAAATCAAAGTTTTCAACATTGCAACTTTGTTTTTTTATATTGATTTTTATTAGATATTGAATCAATTTTTTTTGTTCTATCAATACTTTATGCGGTCTCTGTCAAGTTGTATCTTTTCATGAATAAATATATATGTTAAATGTTCCTTTGGCATTATTTAGAGTGTGATGAAAAATCGAGTGCCAATAAAACTACTGTGTATAAACGTGAGATTCATTGACTAAAAACAAACATGGCAGTTATAGCATTTTATACAAAGTAGAATTTTGGCACTACTGTGCATAAATGTAAGATTCATTGACTAAAAACAAACATGGCAGTTTTGGCATTTCATATAAAGTAGAATTTTGTATGTTGGACTTGATCCCTCTCATTCTCTGCTTTAACTGTCTCTGACTAGTACAGTTCTAGTGCACCACAAATAGCAGAAACTAGTCAGACTTTGCATCAGTCTCATAAAACTGAGCATAGACTTTCATGATGGATCAACACCATGCCAGTCTAGCACTACATTTCAGTTACACAGCTAAGCCCATACGACATGTCTGTCCTGTTACCTTCTATGACCTTGTTATTCTACTGATTTTTTTTTTCCTCTACAAGAACACACTTCCTCACCACTCAGCAGGACTCCAGCTGTATGCCAGCTCTATCACTCCTGCACTGGTCTCATGGCTACTGAATATCAATCTACAAACATTCCGCTACCTGTTAGTCTGGGTCTCTTGCCACTAAAAACATGTGCACTGCCAGTCATTTTATTATTTGAAAATACAGGTTTATATTGTTACCAGATCCAGACCATAAATTCCAATAAAACATTTTTCCCCAAACTGTTCACTTACAACCAACATTTAACCTCTGATGAACTTTGACAAAGCAGATCTTCTCTTTCATCAGCCTTGATTGTTTTTGTCTATTAGAGAAAGTTTAACCCAAATACATTGTGAAGGACACAGGACACTCTTGACCCATCCCCAGCCTAGAATGATGCCAAAGTAAAGTACAAAAGGAGTAATAAATTAAGGGATACAATAAATTATAAATCACTATCAATATCATCACCACCAGTTTAATGGCCATTTTCTAAGTTTGCCCAGTTTAGCCCATTTCTCCATAAATCTTTATCCTCCACTCTCCACATTCCTGGGCATCCTTTGTAGTGTGACATTCATTCTTTTCATATTATCTGACACCACTTTCAACCATGACTTCTTTGGCCTACCTGAGGGGCCTGAGTGCCCCTCCTCACTCAATCATCTTTTATATTTCATACTATAGGCCTAAATTACCTTAATCTGCAGATTATAGAACACTTTTCATATCCACACAAACTCTTTCTCTTAACTCAGCATCCATCTTCCTTTAACTCTGCATTTCTCCACATACTGATGTAATGATTCTCATCTACGTTCTTCCCAGCTTTAATTTATGTTTCACCTTCACTGTTCATATCTCACTCTCAAAGAGTGTACTACTCCTCACAGAAGTTTCATAAAATCTAACCTTAAATGCCAGGTAGGGTCCCTTAAAAGTCAGAATGCGAGCTAAGTACCGTGGAGCTTGCTGGATTTTGATATGGAGTATGGCCTGCAGAGGGCAATCTCTTTCTCTTTCCTCCGCTCCTCTGGGCAAGCTTCAACTACCTCCTCCCGACTCTGGCTCCCCAAGTAGTGGCTGCTGGCTCCTTTTATAAGGCACCTAGAAGTGCTCCAGGTGCTCGTTAACCTACTTCCAGGTGTGGCGCTGCCCGAGGAACCCAACAGGGCTGTATCACACTCTAGCTCCCATGGAGCCCTGTGGGAGTCCAAGGCACCACTGTAACCCAGGGGTGCTGCCACCAACACCAGGTAATGCTCTGGATACGCTCCCTCCCCTGGTCCTCCCAGCGTGGAGGTGTTCCGGCCGACCCATCATCCCTCATCAGACTCTATTTACGATAGGCCTAAATATTTTCTTGTTCTTGCTTTCTGTAGTTAGCTGTTGTGAAGTGATTAAATGGCAACAGTACACTGCTTTCTTTTTTTTCTTAGTTTGTTAGATTTTTAATTTTTTTGCCTTTTTGAGAACTAACATTTTTTTGTGTGAGTTTAAATCTTTATTGTGACTGATGCTGTCAGGTTAGCCTCTAGTGGGTTAGTTCTTTGATCATGATTAAATGGACAAATTTGAAAATATTACTTTTTCTAAACTGAAATACTTTCCTGGTTGGTAGTGAAGTCCAGAATTTAATTTTAGGAGCTGGTGCAAAAGCAGAGTCAGACCTGTCACTGTGGGTGTCCAATCAGACTATTAAGCCTATTCCTTAATTTAATAAAAAAAAAAGAATCTTTTGTATAAAATATACATATTTGTAGATTCAAACCTATTCTCGCCTTCTCAATGTCCCACGCACTCGGCTAAAAACCCGTGGGGATCGTGCCTTTCAGTCTGTGGCACCAAGACTATGGAATAGCCTGCCTTGTGGTCTGCGTGGAGTCGAGTCTCTTAATTCTTTTAAAAAACAACTAAAAACATTTCTTTTTAAACAAGCTTTTAATCAGTGCTGAATAGTCCCAGTTTGTTTATTCATTGTTTTTAATGGTTTTGTTTATGTTTTGTTTTTAACTGTTGTATTTGTACTGTATTTGCTGTTCAGCGCTCTGTGACCTTTTGTCTGTGAAGGGTGCTATATAAATAAATAAACTAAACTAAACTAACTAAACTAAACTATTCAAGGTAATTTTTTGATTGATAGGTGACTTTTTAGGCATATGATTGCATTTCACATTAGTCCGTGCTGACAAAAACTCAGCGTTACAGCACTAGCTTGTGCGTACATCCAAATTTGGAAATGTAAACCAGGGAACATCATTTTAGAAAAACTACATTATAGATCATGGAAATTTCTCCTTACACCTTTATTGCTTGATTTTCTATGTTATATTGCATCAGAAGACCCACACATTACAGAAAGAACTCTGCTATCAAACAGTAGGAGCCAGGCATTAGCTGTGAAGAACTGCCAAGTTCAATCTCATTGAATGACTTGGGCGCTTAACAATTCTAACCAGATTGTACTCAACAAATATCGATGGAACTTCAGGCTTTTGACCTGTGGTGATTCCGTTGTGGCTTATGACAATGGTTTTAAAAACTGAAAGAAAGACATACACAGGCTTGCTATATTAGAGCTGATTTCTAAACATAGCAAAACACTGAAGGAAAGATGACAGAACAACATAATGCATCATAAACAGGTCATGGCACACAAAATGAAATAATAGATTTTCTAGAGGAAACCATCTGTGCATCCATAATCAATGGAAGTAAACAAAGTGAATCTTTCAAGGAACAAATGTCTATTGAGACGATGTACTACTAGAGTGGAGCAGTACATGAAAGCTTCCTACATTCTGAGGCAACAGAAGAATAAGATACTGCAGCATTTTGAAAGAAAATTATTCAAGTTCTCCAGGATTATGGCCTTAATTACAAACACCATTTGATTATGCAAGCATATGATGGTGCCTCTGTCTTGAAACTCTGGGGTTTAAATGCTCCTTAAAGGCGAAACACTTCTGGCATTCTTATGTATACTATAATGCACATGGTGTAAATCTTGTGCTTGTTCATACAGTTAAAGCAATTCCTGATGCACAATGATTCTTTTAACTTCTGCAGCAACTTCATGTCTTCGTTTATCCACCAAAAGTGGTTAGATGTTCAGAAGGAAATATATAATGGGGCCTGCTGAGAGTTGCAAAGGCTTTTCAGATGCTCATTGGTGATGTAGATGTCTTGCATGTAGATCTGTGAGAAACTACCGGCCATCATTTGAGAACTGAAAGAAACTGATTATAAGTACAGAGAAAGAGCTGTTGATGCACATACTTTGTGGGGTCAAACCGATTTAAACTTTGCCAGAATACTTGTAATTTTTACCAAAACACTCTCAGACATGTTACGGTCACTACATCTCAATCTTGGCACAGCAGTTACTCTTGTCGATTCTGTATTAGATGCTCTTAATGACTATAGAAATAAATCATAGTCTGATGACATCTGGCAGAATATTTTGATTCTATCTGGACAGTTCAATATTCTCACTGTACCTTTCTCCAAACATCAAGTTAAAATAAGGTCCAGACTAGATGGACATTAAGTTGCATGTACACAAGCAGGGAGACAGACTGAGACAGATAAAGACTCATTCTGGAAGGACATTTTCATTGCTCTCCTTGATGTTCTGTTCACTAAACTAAACACATGATTTTCAAAACACAACTTTGAAACACTGAAAGGCATTCAAGCTTTAAATCCATCCGGTCACACGTTTTGTGATAAACATGACACATTGGTCTCAAAATCCAGAAGATTTAGAGTGTGAGATTTTTCAGCTGAATAGAATACTTGAGAGGAAAATGGAACAGTGGATTTAAAACAGTTAAACATTTATTTGAACTAAGAGCATTCCTTGAGCCTTATAATGAAGTATTTCACAAGTTATTTAAAGTTTGTGAAATTGCACTTGCTTTATCAGCTAGCACTGCAGCTTGTCAGCTTAGTCGTTCAGCACTAAAGTTTTTTTTAAAGACGTGTCTAAGAAATACAATAAGAGATGAAAGACTGAATAATTGGGTGTGTTAAGTAGAGTCAAGGTGGGAAAAGACAGATAATCTGGAGGCTTTTATGGACATATTGGCCAAAAAGCACAATATCAAGAGAACAAAATTATATTAAACTGCAACAAATAATCCTGAGTAATTTTATTTATGTTAAATAGATTTACATTCTCAAACAGAAGACAAGAATTAAATTAATGGAATATTGTGTTAATAAGAACAATGCAACAGGCATGCTCTTTGGTTTGACATAAACAAGATTATTTATATTGTTCTTTTCAATAGAGTGTACCTCAGTCTACAATTGAGGCTACTTTTAATTCAATCCATATTACGTTTGCAATCTAAATTACACAGAATATCACCTGAACAATTTATGTGTTTAATTTGACTTGATAACCCATTTACATTGGCACTGAACAGGCTAAATAATGAGATGGGTCCAGCTGCAGACCTCTGCAGCTCCACGATGAAGTAGCTCCGCTGGACAGCCAACTGGATTGCAGGTTTTTGTCACATGGTCTTCTTGACTGGAGTCAGATACCCCCCCTTACCCCCGCCCCCCCCCACAAACCTAACCTTAACCATAGTGTAACCAGAAGGTGTGGCAGTAGATATTTTTGGGGAATAGATGATTGGGGATGAATTGGTGTCTGATATAGATGTTGATCCTTCATCCCAGACTGATCCCTCCAATATTATTTCTATTAGAGGATATGATCAATTAGAAATAGTGGAATGGCCTGTGAGACAGGAAGGAGGGAGAAATAAAAAACAGTGGTCCATTGATCCAGTGAAGTTATACTTACTGATGGGTGACTCCAATATATCGAGGATACCACACTATAGACAGGGTGATTTGGAGGCACACAGTTTTCCAGGTGCTACAAGTAACAATTTTATAAACATTGTGAACAGAATAAAGACTTAAGAATGGGGTGTTAAAAATATTATTTTGTATTGGCTTGAACGACTGTAGTAAAACTCATCCACCAAGAGAGGTTCAGTTGAAAAGGGACTTCTTACATTTGAATGAAACAGCTAAAAAGAAGTTTCCTTTGGCAGAAATTTGTTTTTGCTAAAATCCCTTATTTTGTTGAACATCAGCTGAAAGAACTATGGGAAACTGTGGTGTTAGCTAACCGAGTATTGGATTAACTTCCAGATGTAAGAACAATAGACAGTTCAGGTATGGGAGATGTAGATCTGGAACCAGGAGATATATTGCATTGGCAGGAAGGCATATGTGATAATTGTTTTTTGTTTGGAGTCTTTAAACTGTTGCAAGGGTCAGCTAGGTTTGTACCCTCCCGAGAAGTGAATATTTTGAACTTGAGCAATAGTTTTAGACTGACAAAACCAGATTTGACATTGTTACAGAGAGGCCTGACGTTTATTCGAACCCCAGAGGAGATGAGGAAAGATGTTTGTAAATATCATAGAAGATTAAAATTATTAGATTATTTTGATTATCAGATGGATGATGCCCCAAGAATTTTCATGGAGCCTTCACATTGGGTACCAAAAGATGCTGATATTGATAAGCTCATTTTGGATCTAATTGAGAAAGATCGACAGGATCTAAATATTACTAATAACTATCTATTGGCATTGGATAACTTGACCGAGGCAGAGAGGTATTCCTTAACATATTTAAAGAGGAATAAAAAGATTTTTATTAAACTTGCCGATAAAGGATCTATGACGGTCATTATGGATAGAGCTCAGTATATTCAGGAAGCCCATCTGCAGTTAAATAATTGTTTACATTATCGCCCCCTGAGAAAATCTGTTCAAGATAAAACTAAAACAAAAATTTTGAATAGTCTTCAGGAGGATGGTTTTATAACCGCCAAACAAAAAAGATATTTGGCAGGGCCATCTGATCCAGTTATGAGAAAATTTGATCTTCTCTCAAAGGTGCGTAAAAAACCAGAAAAATGTACAATCCCTTTCCAAATCCCTCCGGTAGACCTATTGTGTCATATTGTTCATCCAAATCTTATTGAGTTTCTGAATTCATTGGCCATTATCTAAATCCTCTTTTCACAGCTGCACAATAGCTACATTCGCGACACATACAATTTTCTACAATTGATCATTAATCAGGTTTTTCCCAGTCAGTCATTTATGTTTGCTATTGATGTAGAATCCCTCTATATGAATATAGACATAGAGCTGGGTTTAGAATCTGTGAAAAGTGTCTTTAAAAAGTTGCCGAATTGTTGGAATTAAGTCTTAAAACCATTGACTTTGAATATAATAGTAAATTATACCTACAAATTCATGGGACGGCTATGGGGAAGAAATATGCTTCCTCGTTTGCCAATATATATATATGTCTGAGTGGGAGCAGACGGCTTTTTCCAGATGTCGTAGGCTCCCACTATTGTTTATGAGATATTTAGATGACATCTTTGGAATATGGACGCATACGAGGGAAGAATTTAAAGACTTTCTTTATGCCTTAAACACCACCCATCCAGCAATTAAACTGACAGCAATGACTAGTTATGAGATGGTGACTTTTTTGGACACTCAACCGTATTTTCAACAGATTTCAGAACATCATAAAAAACTCAGTTCTAAAATCTATTTTAAGACCATGGAGACTCATGCTTTACTACAAAAAATAGTTATCACCCCAAGCATCCCTGAGGTTAAGACCCCCCCGCCTCATTATGCCCTGAGATTAAAAATTCCTTTTTAGGCCCTGATTATAACATCTCTTTATTTGGCCTGGAGAGGAATTTTCCCCTATTAAACCCTAAAATTAACATCTCCCGAGTAGGTCCTGAGTTGAATATTCTTCGACTAGGCCGAGATTAATGTCCCTTTATTGGGCCCTCATATGAATAATCACATTCCTGTATTGGTTTTTATGAGGGAGATTTAGGGTGGATTTAGAGGCGTGTTAAATTTTTAAGAGCCCGGATTTGAATCAGATGGGGGAGGAATTTAAACAAAAATTCTTGGAAGGGATAGTGGAAGGTGGGTGGAACTTTAATCTGTGGGTTTTTGGCACTATATGTTAATTTTCTGGAGGTAGGGCAAGATCTCTTACAGAATAAAATTATCAGGGAAGTAGAGGTGAGGATGGGACAGTGGACCACACACTCGGTATACGAACAAGCCAGTTTCCCTTTTGGTTTGTGCGCGCTGATGATTTCCGCACATGTTGCATTGTTCTCGGTCAGACGTGAACTGCTGCAATGTGAGAGAGAGAGAGAGCAGGCAGGCTCGTGTGCTGATGAGAGAGAGAGAGAGAGAGAGAGCAGGCAGGCTCATGTGCTGATGAGAGAGAGAGAGCAGGCAGGCTCGTGTGCTGATGAGAGAGAGAGAGAGAGTGAGCAGGCAGGCTCGTGTGCTGATGAGAGAGAGAGAGAGAGAGAGAGAGCAGGCAGGCTCATGTGCTGATGAGAGAGAGAGAGAGCAGGTAGGCTTGTGTGCTGATGAGAGAGAGAGAGCAGGTAGGCTTGTGTGCTGATGAGAGAGAGAGAGAGAGCAGGCAGGCTCGTGTGCTGATGAGAGAGAGAGAGCAGGTAGGCTTGTGTGCTGATGAGAGAGAGAGAGAGAGCAGGCAGGCTCGTGTGCTGATGAGAGAGAGAGAGCAGGCAGGCTCATGTGCTGATGAGAGAGAGAGAGAGCAGGTAGGCTTGTGTGCTGATGAGAGAGAGAGAGAGAGAGAGCAGGCAGGCTCATGTGCTGATGAGAGAGAGAGAGCAGGCAGGCTCGTGTGCTGATGAGAGAGAGAGAGAGAGTGAGCAGGCAGGCTCATGTGCTGATGAGAGAGAGAGAGCAGGCAGGCTCGTGTGCTGATGAGAGAGAGAGAGAGAGTGAGCAGGCAGGCTCGTGTGCTGATGAGAGAGAGAGAGAGAGAGAGAGAGCAGGCAGGCTCATGTGCTGATGAGAGAGAGAGAGAGCAGGTAGGCTTGTGTGCTGATGAGAGAGAGAGAGCAGGTAGGCTTGTGTGCTGATGAGAGAGAGAGAGAGCAGGCAGGCTCGTGTGCTGATGAGAGAGAGAGAGCAGGTAGGCTTGTGTGCTGATGAGAGAGAGAGAGAGAGCAGGCAGGCTCGTGTGCTGATGAGAGAGAGAGAGCAGGCAGGCTCATGTGCTGATGAGAGAGAGAGAGAGCAGGTAGGCTTGTGTGCTGATGAGAGAGAGAGAGAGAGCAGGCAGGCTCGTGTGCTGATGAGAGAGAGAGAGCAGGCAGGCTCGTGTGCTGATGAGAGAGAGAGAGCAGGCAGGCTCGTGTGCTGATGAGAGAGAGAGAGCAGGCAGGCTCGTGTGCTGATGAGAGAGAGAGAGAGAGAGAGAGAGAGAGAGCAGGCAGGCTCGTGTGCTGATGAGAGAGAGAGAGAGAGAGCAGGCAGGCTCGCGTGCTAGAGAGACAGAGAGAGCGCGTGCAGCTGAGAGCAAGCCTGTACGTGCAGCTGAGCAGGGAGCCTGGGTGTTTGTCAGTGTTATTCAATGTTTTTACATTAGTTTACTATTACACTGTGCATTCTATGGTGTAATTAACTATATTTGTGCTTAAAAATATTTTTAAAAAATATATTCACATACAGTTCGTATGGTCTGGGACGGATTAATTGTATTTACATACAATCCTATGGGGGAAATTGCTTCGGTTCACGACCAATTCGGTTTACGACCAGAGGTTTGGAACGAATTATGGTCGTGAACCGAGGTTCCACTGTACTAGTAATTACAGGGTCAGTGAACCAGTGTGTAGCCAGTCTAGGCTGGCATCCCCTACCCTAAACTTAACCATAGTGTAACCAGGTGTTATCACTGATGTATAATGCAAGGCGACAACTTCCTCAAAGGAACAGAGCAGCACAGGTCTGCAGGTAGACAATCTTGTATTTAATACCAAGCATTATCGCTATTTGCCATTGTACAATAAGAGAGTTAAATACATTAAATTCAGCCTTACTACTGATTTTGGTGCCCATCATCCCCCAAATGAATATTTTCTGGAGGCAGCACTGCTTGTAGGTTTTGCATAATGTGAAGTCAGTCAATAGCTTCCAGATCATGGGAAAAACAGAGAGACGCACAACCCCTCTGTTCTTCCTATCCCTTTATTTAAGTGCCATAGACCTCTTGACACTGCATTTACTAGGTGATGGACAGTGTGGTATAATAAGAATGCTTCGATCTATGTATAATTTTGCTTCCAGGGACACCACCACTTCTGCACTAAACCCAACAGACATACCAACCCCTGATTACAACCAGTGCATGTTTCCTCTGACAGCCCCTGCCAATACCCTGTAAGACACTATCCAGGCTACCATTTTGGTCTTGATTGAGCCTCCATCACAAAATGCCACCTCAGATATCGTATCATTGCTTTTACATTCAACACCTGAAATGAGTGCCTTCACTCAAATCTTACATACTTACTTGTTTGCCTGCATTCTGCAGGTTTCTACTTCATTCCTACAACACACTACAACTCTTTTCCTCAAAAATTGCTGGCTCTCCACAGAGTGCTCTGTACTGTAATTAAAAATAAACTGACTAAGAAACAGACTTCAGTAAATTCTCCATTGTTATAAATGAACAGGACCTTGCATTGTAAATTCATTAGAATTAAAACAGTAAAGGGAAGGTAATACCACATCACTGGCACCTATCAGCTTCAATAAAAACTAAATGTTAAAAAATTCTTAACACCATATCCAGATTAGTAGCAAATCCAACACTTTACAGTAAGATAAATGAACAATTAATAAAATAGGTTTTCTTGTTAAAAATGTATTTACATGTAAAAAAACTATGTTCATAAATTGTAACAAATTATGATTGAAATGGCACATTGTAAGCACTTTTATTACTCCATTGAAATTAGCACAGATGACAAGATGGATTGCTCATACTTTCTCCTAGTAGTCTGTCCTAAGTGGGAGAACTGTTAAAGGATATGTGCTGGGGTCTTCAAAAGTAGCAGCAAGTTTTTTGATGGAAGACAGTCAGTGTGTTTATATATGCACACATAAACGAGTTAAGGTGAATAAGTCTGTTAAAGCAAAAGCCCATTTTCTTTTTTTATCTTTTATTAAATTTGTTAAAATCATGTAACGTTCCATACAATCAAGTCAAACTTAAAACTAAATTCAATTGAACCCCCAACCATGAGAAAGAAAGGAAGGCCAACAGCCAGAGTAAAACTTTGAGAGTAGTAAAGAGGGAAAGTTGTCCTTCTCCCCAATATAAATGCTTATTCTAAAATGTTATTGATTAGATCCTGCCAGGTTTTAAAAAAGTTTTGAACAGATTCTCTAAGTGAGAATTTGATTTTTTCCAATTTCAAATAGCATATAACATCAGTTACCCACTGAGTTAAAAGAGGTGAGTTAGGATTCTTTCAGTTGAGCGAGATAAGTCTACGTGGTAGTAGTGAAGTAAAGGCAAATACAGTTTGTTTGTCCTTCTCCACTTTAAACCCATCTGGGAGTACACCAAACACAACTGTTAGTGGATTAGGAGAGACTGTAACACCAAGGCTATCTGTATAGGCATTTAAAAAATTTTGTCCAGAATGATGATAATTTGGTACACACCCAAAACATGTGTCCTAGTGAACCCAGTTTCTTAATAATCTACATTTACAAGTAATCTGGAATGTCCTTTCTCAAAACACTCCAATGTCATTAAACTGTGCAAAAAAGAGTTAAATGTCATCATCAGCCACAAAGAATCAGAAAATATGCATGAAGCCTATAATAATTTTCTTATGTTCTGTTAAACTGACGCTTTATTTATAGGTTTCTGTTACCGGATTTCGCATAGTAAACTTTTTTCTACTTGGTTGTGAGCCCTGCTGCGATAACACAGGTATTTTTAGTTCAATAGTATAAGCATTAAGCTAGGTTGCTCGTTACTTTAAAAAAGTAATCGTACTGCGTAATTCATGTTACTTTTACCACGTTACCCTACTGCTCATGAGATTGCATTGCTGAGTTTAGCCCTGTACGTTCAGCTCATCAACACAAATTTAGACGATTTTTGAAACATTAAGACAGATCACCCGAACATTTCATCTGGAAATATAGTTTCTGGATGCTTCTACCTGTGGCCGCTAAATGCATGTGCAAAGCATATACATGTGCAGGCTAACAGAATGCAACAGACATGTGCAGACTACAAAATCTTTTAACAGTAGCCAGATAACGGGTTTACATGGCCACATAATTTACATAGAAATCTACCTCTGTTAATCGGGTTTGTCAGTGACCAATAATGCAATTTCTCTAATTGGAAGATGGCTTTACATGGTATTTTAGAAACCAGATTTCTCAGAATAATCCGGTTACTGAAGTACACGTAAACACACTAGCTGAGAACAGATTCAGCAGAGAAGAGGGAGGGTCAGCTTGTGGCCATGTTATAACATGAGCAACTCATCATCTTGATTGATCCAAACCATTTACCAGACAGAAAGATGGGTGTGACAGGCAGGATAATATCTTAATGGCTCTAACAATTCAGACAGGAAACACAGAATAAATTTACAGCCAGGAGGTGACAGCCAGTGTTAGGAGCAGTGCACACCAATCTGTGTGGCTGCTTCATAATAATGTATGAGGTCAAAATGCTTTCTCTAATGAACTGTGGAAAATTTCATTTCTCCCTGTGACTCTTTCAACTTCTTTAACAATCTCAAAAAGAAATGTCTTCTGACCATATCAGATGTTATAAATATAATCATGGTGATGTTTTTGAAATTCTCTATTTCTTCTACAGTCTGATCTTTTGCCTAACTCAAAGTCCACAGCTAATTCTCTGAAAAAGAATTATGTTGGTTTTTATGTTTCCAAAATTCTCTTACATTTTTCACATAGTAATGTAAATGTTAAGCATTGTATCCTAATTTTTTATGCTTTAATGTATGGAGAAGCACTGTTTTCTTCATGCCTACATGTGTTTTAATTTGGCTACTCTGGGGATGTACATGTTATGTTACTTGGCAGGTCTGATTTGGCCCACCATGAGTTGGACTAAGGCTCCCCTGTAATGGACTGGGCCCCCATCCACAACTGGTTAGTACTTTATACTCAGTTCTGCCACAACAGGCACCATCTAACTGCAGCTGCACACTGGATTAGCACGTTATAGGATGCAAGAATAGATTTTTTTATTATTCAACAAACATGTACTTGACCAAGCTGTTCCTTTATCATGATTTGTTTAATGTCAGCATTTGTTCATGAATGGATGAGCAGATCAGAAAATGAATAGATGGATAGATGGAAGTTCCTAATTTTCCATGAAGTAGGCTTATGGCTCATCAAGGGTTGGCGCTCTCCTTGGATAAGATTCTGCCAGGATAGGCTTCAGTGTCTTCAATCTCAGACTTACTGCATTTGAGTGAGTTAGAAAATGAACATGTGGCTTTATTTTTCTTTATACCAATAATGTACATTGTTAAGCATCAGGCTGACCGGACAAAAATTACATTTTTTTTAATTAATTGATGAAAGTCATTTGGCACTGATTAATGAACTCATTGTAAAACTACTAGCCTACAATGAAAGCTATTTGGATACAAAGCTAAATATGCAAACTGCTTTTATTTCTTTTACTGTGACGCAGGCACATTTTCTGTACTTTACCAGGCAAATGCACAGCAGGACCTGCACTAATGTATATGAACCAAAAGTTTTGTTTTCTCACTAATGCAAATTTTCTTTTTCTCATTTACATTTCATTCAAGAGAGGAGAAAAATATGTGAAATACAAGTCATATTTTTACATTCATGAAAAAAATGCAACAGCCTTTCCAAATATTTAAGAAAAACAAAGAAACAGAACTGTGACAGTAATGGAATCTGTTAAAGTTTCCAATAAAATGTTGGATATAAGTGAAGACAGTGATATACAGCAGAAATCAGGACCGGAACAGAAGGGCTTGGAAAAATGAATGATTCATATTTTGAGCTCTATACTTAGTGTTTAACTGTTGTTTAGGAAATGAAGTAATTGTCAAAACTACTTTTGTTACAACTAAAAATACAATACCACAATTTACAGTAAAATGCATGCTGTTGATCGCATGTGTACTTGGCCTGTTCAGAACATCAGACTGACCTAGGTGTGCTGATGTGGGACAGTAGCCAGTGACACTGAAATGTCTGCGGATAAATCTTAAGCCTTAGGCATCAAACAGATTCATCATATACAAAACTGAACAAACAGAATATGCTAGCTGGAAGCTTACATCAATTTATTATATTCTGTAGCTTTATTAAATTATGTAAATGATCTTATAGCTGAGAATGGAGCAATGATCAGACCCTTTCATTTATAGGGAGGAATTTTAAGGTGACAAAGAAAAAGTCAGAGCTTCAACCAACAAGGTTCTCATACATGTGCCTTTTCTTAACATAGTCATAATTTCCTAACCTCAGAAGCAGATGAGACAAAACTCCTGTCTTCACTCTCAAACACCTGAAATGGCTATAATATGACAACCTGGTCAGTAAAAGAACAGACTGACCACAGAGGATAAAATGAGGACAGACTTCCGAAAAGAGCAAGTGAGACAGAAACATAGTTGACTCACTCCTTACAATTTAAGAGATTTTTCCACACTGATAACTGTCTATATATATCTGTTTGTCCAGAAGCAATCAATAATGGTTCTGGTACAACTAAGATTCAGGTATATACTATATTGTATACTTTATATATAAATGTATTTTAATAGTAAATCAAAATACAGAAACAAGATGAAGAGTTGAAGATAAAGAGTGCCACATATGTGAACCCCATACAACAGGAATAAAAATAACAAGAAGGTTAAAAATTAGTAACAGGTCTTTCCAGACTGGATCCAAGAGACAGACTAACTAAAAGTGCTGGCAGAACCCTTTAAGAAGAAAAACTGACCAAAAGGGACGGAGCCATGGACCTGTGACCCGGAATGATGTCACTGATGCTGTAGAGGAGAGGGGAGGGGAGAAGCATTAGGCAAGTGGAAGTACAACTAGATAAGCCCTCAAATTGTCTCCCAAGTGCAATTATTAGCCAGAGTGGTGTTTATGACACCGAAATAAGAAACATGAAAATCATGTGGTTTTCAGGAATTATATTTGGAGACATGGTTGCAGTTTCCCTCAACACTGAACTGGGTTTGAGGGTTGGAAAAATGGGTGGATGAATAATTGCAATTACAATGAGACCTGAATTGCAAAATCAACTTTTACAATATTTGGCCATACAATTTTTACATGTGTACATTTTGTTTTTCCTGTGTTCATTACCATTATGCCTTTTAATCCACAATTACTTTACTACTATAGTGTCACAATGTTTCCATTTATACTCTCATTTGCACTTCTTGTGCAACGGTTTTCCCAGTAACAGCAGTGGCTATTGCCGGGGAATTGAATTGTGTGACTATGTGTATTTAAGACAATATCACGGTAGACATGGATTTTTGGGGACTTTTTTTTGTATGAAATCAAATTCCATGCTTAGCAATTTCTTTGAATCCAACCTTTCTCTTTTGACTTTCTACTTCACTTTTTCTTTTGTTATGTAGAATAATGTTTTCTCAGGATTTTCATTTTGGTATTTTGACTTCCTGACTGTATTCTGAATTTTAGCCTTTTCCCTGACTATGCCTTTGTTAGCTCACAAAAACCAAAAAAAAAATTATTATACATCTCCCAGTTTCATTTTTTAACCATTGACTTTAAGCTTTTTCTTCTCTTTATAAAATCTTCATAAAAACTAGAAACGGGACATGTCAGACAATAAGATGATTTAAATTCAATCTAAAATTGAATAACTACGGAGAAGATAAACATTGTGTGATTCAGAGTCAGATGAAATATTAGGTTTAATAATTGAATTAAGAAAATGAACTTTGTAGTGGATAAAGAGGGTTCTAGAAAAGAATGCTTTAAAATAATGCTCACCGGGGAAATGCATTAAAAATGTGAAAGTAATAAGTATGAATATGAAAGAAAAATGTGCACTTTTAAAATGTACTGTGCTCATATTGTTTCGGCTTTCAGCATTTTTTTGAAAAACTATCTTAAGTTTTTGGAAAAAAGAACCACATCTCAGCTAATGGATGGGTTTGTGGAACAGAACAACATAGTATATCCCTTATAAAAAGACAATTTTATTGTGCCAGATAAAAAAATAACCATCAGACAGACATCTTTGCCCTAGTGGCTTCTGGATCTGAAGAGAATTTAATTAATTTGGGTCTTTTGCAGTGACTAAATATTTCAAAAGTGCCTCTGAAAGTATAATTGCATATTTTAACAGTTGATAGGAGACCAATTGGTAGTGGACTAGTTAAGTAATTTACAATCTAGGAGTCTCTATTATGAGGAATTACGGCTATGCTTATTAGAGATTTCAAGTCCTAAAGTTAATTGTAACATTTCCCTGGTTGTTTCATCATTTACCAAATATTAATTGGTATATAGGGGAACCTGCGGACTTTGTGGTACAAATTGTTTTCAAAATTGTATTCAGAAAATTATATTACCACTATTTATGTTATGTCACTGAATCATTACTATCTGAACATAAGGGCTTCATGGCTGAATTTTTAAAAATTACCAATTATGAATGCAAATATTCATTTTTAACTGGAAATAAAATCTACATATGCAAAATACTGCAGCAAATTCTAAATATCATACAAACATTTTAATGCGTAACAGCAAAGCTGCATTTGATGCTACTGTAGCATTTAAGATTGTATTGCAATGAAATGGAATTCTAGTTTTAGGACTTTTCAACAATTCTCAACAATTTCTTTGAGTATTGGTTTTGAATCTCTGACTATTTGATTGTGATTTCCTTTTTCTCACTTTAACAATAAACATTTTGATTTTCTTTTGTAATTTAACTTTTAATGTTTCACTTATGTCTTTGTTAATTAGTAAAAATGAAAAATTATGTTCAAAAACCTTTTAAAAATATGGTATTTAATAAAATTTTGGAATAAGCTTTTATATTGGGGTAAGGATACTCTCACTTTTTGGTTGTTTTTAAAGATTTGCTCATGTTGTTGGCTCTCCTCTCTGTCTCAGGCAGGGATTGAATTCAGATTTTTTTAAGTATAACTTGACTGTATGTAATATTATTATCTTTGTTGTTAAAATGTCTTGGAAAGTATAGAAATTAATTTTTTCAAATAAAATCTTAAAAAAATAAAAATATTTTTTATCTCCTGTCTTGTTTTTCCACCTTTACCTTTGCTTTTCCCCTTCCCTCTTTACAAAGTCTTTACACATGATAAGCATAATATTTAACTATTGGAATTTACAGTTGTATTCTTAAATTTTTAACAGTCCTTAAAGTTTATACAGTTGTCCTGCATATTACATGAGAGTTCTGTCATGTCGGACATCCTTTAGAATATTGTACATTAGAACATTCTGTACATTTAGCTATTTTACACATCACAGAATTAAACCAGTCTGATATACACCACATGAGTTGCATTAGGTTCACACCATGTTCATTATAGGGTTAGTCACCTTCTAACTTCCATTCTGCAGTATGACTTTGTCCATTCCAGAGCCTCATCAAAACAAAAAACACAGGCCACTGTACCATTTTCCCAGTGCACCACCACTCAAATTTACAAAATGTAAAGTACAGTTGTTTATCTACTTAATGGTATACAATTTTACAAACTTAAAAAAAAAAAAAAAAAACTTAAAAATTTTACATAATGCATACTGGATTTCTCCTTGACATGACCATTGTGCTCATACTTTCAGCCTGGGCCTGAAAAAAGAAAATCGTCAGAAGCCTGGAAGCTCATATCATTATTTTTTTATGTTATAAGAACATAAAAATGAGAAGTTTGTTTAGCTGATTGCTAATCTGTCCCAGTATCTCATGCATATACTTCTTAAATGTTGTATGGCTTCTACTTCCATTACATGTCTCTGTACTTTGTTTCAGATTCATACAACTCATTTTGTAAAGAAGTGTTTCATAGCTTCAGTCCTAAATGCATTTTCCTTTAATTTATCCCGGTGTCCTCTAGTATGTGATTCACTATTTATGTGAAAGAGTTCTGCTGGGTCTATATTATTAATGCTTTTGAGGATTTTAAAGACCTGCATTAGTTCTTTTCTGCTTGAGATTAAACAGGTTTAATTCTCTGAGTAAGCCAGTGTACGGCATGCCTTTAAGTTCTGCAATTCATGGTTGCCCTCCTCTGCACAGCTTCAAGTGCTATTGTCTTTTTTATAGCATGGTGACCAGAATTACATACAATATTCCACATATGATTTCACATAGTGCATTATATAGCCCGAGTATAATGTTTTTTCATTTTTTTTATTTACAACCTCACATTTTATTTGCCTTTTTAATAGGTTATATGCATTGTTTAGATGATTAAATATCAACATAAACAACATAAACCTCAAAATCCTTTTTAGCGGAGGCTTCTTGTAGGATAGTATCTCCCACCTTGTATTTATAATTGTTGCACCTTTTGGCCATATGTTGCACTTTACATTCTTTTTACAATAAACTGCATTTTCAAAGTGTCAGTCTAGTTCTGAAGTTTGTCCAAGATTTTTGATTTGTTTTTCCTTGCTTTCTCAGTGTCTGCTTCTGAAATTTATGTCATTAATATAAATCACAAAAAGTTGCCAGATATTTCAACTTGAGATCCAGTTTTGTAAGTTACCTGTGAAGCTTACAACTTTTACTTTCAGACTTAATATTCGTGTTTGGGACTGTATTAAAAGACTTTTGGAAAGTAAATTATGTTGTATGCTTTATTTTTGTCAATTATTGCATTGCCTCTTCAAAAAAATCTAAGATTATTTTAGTAGAATCTTACTCTCATAAACCCATGCTGACTGCTATTTAGTTTTCTTTCATATATAGTAGGTACTTTTCTAATTTATTTCTTATTATAGTTTCCATAATTTTGCATGTTACAGAAGTAAGGCTTATTTTTCTGTAATTACCAGGATCCATTTTGTCTACATTTTCGATAACTAGAATCAGATTTTTAACTTTCCAGTCTTCAGGTACTTCTCTTTTCTTAAGTGACTACTCAAATATGCCTAATGGGACTATCCCTTTTTTAGGTAGCCTATCCCGTTGTCCCCAAGCACAGCTTTGGGACGCCAAAATGTCCCTTTTCAGCAATGATGGAATGCGCAGTATGTCTGACACACATGCAAGTCCGTCAGAAGTCTGCTACCTCACTTGCTCCTCAGTTGCGAGTACATGTAGACAGCTTATGCATCTTTCTGGACGATTATTGTTTTTTTATCGACGTGTTATTGTAGTCAATTTAAATTTCTTGTACGTGAACTCTTCATTTTAACTCTTTTAGGGCTAATTTTTTTTTGTTTCTTTTCTCCCAGGGCTGAATATTTTTCCAAAAACTAACATTTTTTAAAAAAGAACACAAAGCAATTGTTTAACATATCAAATCAACAAAAAATATTTACTTTTGACAAATGTTATTGTCTTGCATGTTGTATGAGCCTGCATACTCTATGATTTTACATACATATCACTTACATTTTACACAGCAAAGTCTGATCTCGCTCAAAGCAGCCAATTTCAGTCATTACCACATTGTACTCCTTACATTATGTGTTGTTTTGATGCCTATTTTTCAATTGTCTGTTGCTGCATTTTCTAACATATACTGTTAGTGTGTACTGTAGAGAGACAAGTCACCCATTTGCCATCGTGCCATGCCACTGCCACCAAGTTTTCTGCCTGCATGAAAACCGTATTGTCACCTCTTTTCATCTTCTGAAACTTTATGAACTTTATGTATGGCATTATAGCCTGGCTCACCCCATGGGATTTGCTTCTGTTTATTACAGAAGTGAATAAAACTTTGCAGCAGCACGTACCTAAGCCACCAGGGGACAAAACACATTTGGACCAATGCTCCCTGAAGTTATATCACCAGTTCTGTCCCATCTCTATTTGTAATGCCACAGCGCGCTTCATCTCGTCTTTCGTTGTGGGTTTCCACTTTGAAAAATGAGAATGCGATGCAAACGCAGCCCGCGATTCAAAAAAAATCTCTGCCTACCTGTTTGTCTCGTCTGACAATAGCTGAAAAGCAGCATCTGGAGAGAGCAGCCTGAAGTACAGCAGCTGGTGATCTGTCGTGTCCAAAAGCAAGCCATGCCATCTTGTAAACTCCGGTAGCCAGATCGGCTCTCAACGGATCAATGTATGTGTATTTATCCCATGCGAACCTTGCCGTAGATGCATCGGCTGCGCGAAGGCACTCAACTGGCAGCAGATCCGCTGGCGCGGCATCGGCTGGTGTCTGATCAGCTGATGCCTGCTTCTAACTCTCTTGCTCGATCTCCTGATCACTGCCAATAAAGTCCGATTCTGAAAAATCAAGAGTCCGACTCCGCCATAATGCGCAAAACAACGTCTGCCAAGTGTTTTCTTTTCTGCACTTGCTTCGCTGCCTTTTCACATGTCAGTGCCATCTTGCCTTTGTTTACATTTCGCAACTCACGCACACGCAATGTTTATTTGCCGAGTCAACGAGTCTAGCATTCCTCCAAGCACAGAGGGAATGCCTGTGACGTGACAGTGAGATTTGTCGCCATTAACAGCTGATTGTCGCCCTCTATCCCTGGATGTCGACTTTTGTCGACATTCGCCTTCAACCCCTCCTGTCGACAAAAGTCGACATCCGCCCTAAAAGAGTTAACAATGCCTAAACGCAAGTGCACTTTTAATGTTAACTTACAAACTAAGTACCCGCTGTGACAATTTAAGGGTCCCCGTGACCCCTTGAACCCTCAGACCACACCTCAGACACCAGGTAAACACAATAATAGATCAATAATCACTCCACTCCACTCCACTCCCAGACGCGTTGCCACCCTTCCACCCAGCTCAGCTCGCCATCTGGGATTTCCCATGGTCCTTTTATAGTCCCTGACCTGGAAGTGTTTCCAACCCCCCAGTCCATGTGACTTTCCATCACTTCCGGGTCAGATAAAAAGTTCTCTTCTTCTTCATCCTGGAAGCACGTCATTCCTCCTGTCGCTGTGACTAAGACGTACTTCAGGGGCATAGGGCACGTAATAATCCTTGGGCCTCCCTGCAGCGTCCTCTAGTGGCCCCCATGGTATCCAGCAGGGCTGTGGATAAAAACCCCATTGTCCAGGATTCCCTGCTGGCCTTCGGGGCACCTCCATGCTGCAGGGACAACTCCACCTGGTGGCTTAGGGGTATTGGCCGGGATGAACAGCCGGCCATATTCCACACCATTTATAAAGCAAAGAAGTACTTCATCGGATGTCAGATGTGAAAAGTGTTGTATGGAATTTAGCGTAGCCCATGGAGATCCCAGCGATATTGAGCAACATTTAAGATCAGAAAAACATAAAAATTCTGATATTGCTACCACTTCGAGTTCTTCAATGTTTAATTTTTTTTAAGAAAAGGGATTCACTAAAGATCTGGAAGTGGCTGCGACAGAAGGCGCCTGGGCTTATCATACGGTGTAAGAGAACCACAGTTTTCGCTCAAACGATTGTGCTTCTAAGTTAATTCAAACATGTTTTGAACAGAAATTTAGATGTGTTCGTATAAAAACAGAAGATATTGTTGTAAATGTGTTACCACCAATAGTAATAGGTGAATTAAAAGATCGCCTCAGCAAATTCAACTGTGTTACTATATTAACTGATGTTTCAAACCATGGGTCCAAGAAAATATTCCCCATTTTAGTTCGCTTCTTTTTACTATACGAAGGCACACAAGTCAAACATTTAGAATTTCAAGACCAACCAGGCGAAACATCAGACGTTCTTGTCAATTATCTAATTAAAGTATTGACAGAAAATAATTTGACTTCAAAAATCATGGCATTTTGTGGAGATAATACTAACTGCAATTTTGGCAGATTGAAAACACGAGCCATCAACAATGTTTATGCAAAACTAAATTTATCTCTCGGAAGAACATTGGTAGGAATTGGATGTGGAGCTCACATAATTCACAATGCGATTAAAACTGAACCGAAGATTGTCTACATGTAGACTTTGAATGCGTTATTGTGAAAATATATTCACATTTTTATATCTATAGTGTTCTCGTGGAAGCTCTGAAAGAATTTTGTAATGAAGTTGACACAGAGTATCAGAAATTGCTAGGCTATAGTCATATTGAGAACCTTTTTTGAAAACCCTAACTCTGAATTATGGCTTTTTCATGCATGCACAGTCAGCAACGTTCCATCAAGCTGTGTTAAAGATCGAGGGTCAGAGTATTTCTGCAATTGAAGCCATGAAGGGAGTAAATCAACTTAAGGACAATTTGGCCTTGAAACAAAGTACTCTGTTTCTTCACCACTCCATTTGTAATTTAATGGCAAAATTACAAGAAAATGGCTGCAGTGGTGTTGACGAAGAATATATGAAAACTACAGCTGCTGAGTTCTATAAAATAAGCAAAGAATATTTGGAGCAGTGGACTTTGTTCTCTGAAGAATTAGAAATATTTGAATGGGCGAATTTAACCAAAATACCTACGTGGGAAGAAATTCAAAGTGTAATGGATGTATTGAATGAAAAGTGATTTATTAATTGTAACCAAGACACAGAAGTATTTGATGAGTATTCACTTATTCCTAACTACATTACACCACAAAGAGTGACAGAATGGAACACTGGGAATGTTTCAACCGAAAGTCATTGGGTGGAATTGTTCAAACACTTTCCCACCAATAATTTGAATCATACGAACTTTCATATAATTATTGAATATATTTTATGTCTGCCCGGCACTAATGCACCCGTGGACGAGCAAAAAAACACAGTTGCAAGTCACCGTTCTTAAAAGAATGTTAATTACCAAAGTACATTTTAAGAAATCCTGCCAAGAATTTCATTCTTATTTGAAATCAACACCAAATATATTTAAGCATATTTGTTCTTCAGAAAAATAAAAGACCAAATAAATTATTTACTTTCACATGTTTAATCCTGTTCTTTTTATTAATAAATAAAAACTATGAAGAAATATGCATTTTCTTGAATATACATACTATTACTTAAAAATTAGTAGATGTCCCGTTTTGAGGGAAAAAATTAATGGTCATGTTAGTTATGGTATACATTTAGGTGTTACCAAATATGATCTCCGATTTTACCAAATTGTGATTACTGTTGCTTACATTATTAATAACTTTTTTTTAAATACATTGTCTTTATTGTTTGAAAATGTGATATCTAGAAAAGCATTACAGTTATTTGCCATTAACACCATTTCAATTTTATCTTTTGTATTTCTGATAAGGTCATCCTAATCAGTGATTGAAAAGTTTAATTCACCCATGATCACGTTGTCCTCTTTATTGTACATATATTTTATTTGATTAAAAGTTATGCTTTTGCCTGAAATATCATGAAATTGTGATGGATGGCACAACTAGCACTGATCCATTGATTAGTGTTTATATTCATACCCATAAAGAACTGCAGGACTAAGTGGAAAAAAAGCACATGGAGATTACTCTTTTTTGCCATACTGTAAAGTCTTAATGTGTTAATGTGAATTATCAGTACTGATATACTAATGACTATGACAACCATGAAAGTGAACAGAAAATTAAAGTGTATTTGTTTTTCTATAAGAATGATCAGTTGAATATTAATTATTTATGTGTTAGAGTTTAAGAAGCCTGTCCAATAAACAAACCCATTGTTTGATAAACTTCAAAGCCAATGCTATTACTAACATTTAGCTTCTTCTTCTTCTTTCAGCTACTTCCATTAGTGGTTGCCACAGCAGATCATCTTTTTCCATATCTTTCTGTCCTCTGCATCTTGTTCTGTTACACCCATCACCTGCATGTTCTCTCTCACCACATCCTTAAATCTTCTCTTAGGCCTTCCTCTTTTCCTCATCCATGGCAGCTCTATCCTTAGCATCCTTCTCCCAATATACTTAGCATCTCTCCTCTGCACATGTCCAAACAAGTGCAATCTCACCTCTCTGACTTTGTCTCCCAACTGTCCAACTTGAGCTGACCCTCTGATGTACTCATTTCTAATCCTATCCATCCTTGTCACACTCAGTGCAAATCTTAGCATCTTTAACTCTGCTACCTCCAGCTCTGTCTCCTGCTTTCTGGTCAGTGCTACCGTCTCCAAACCATATAACATAGACCTTCCCTTTCACTCTTGCTGATACCCGTCTGTCACAAATTACTCCTGACACTCTTCTCCACCCATTCCACCCTGCCTGCACTCTCTTTTTCACCTCTCTTCCACAATCCCCATTACTCCATACTATTGATCCCAAGTATTTAAACTCATCCACCTTCACCAACTCTACTCTTTGCATCATCACCATTCCACTGACCTCCCTCTCATTTACACACATGTATTCTGTCTTGTTCCTACTGACCTTCATTTCTCTGCTCTCTAGAGCATATCTCCACCTCTGTTTAAATGATGAAAAGAAAATCAATTTAAATGTATTTCTTTTAATTCCATATTTCATTTTTTTTTATACTTTTTTATCTTTTTTGTTTTGTACCTAACATGTTGTGTATTCTTCACCCATTGTGAAAGCAGAGAGACCACATGGCATGGTGTATCTCCTTGCACAGAACAATGCCAGTGAAAACAGAGATACATCAAAACTTCTGTTGTGCTTGTAACAATAATTTTATTTTTTGTCTAGTAGCTCTTCACTCAACGATATGAGATAGCTCACACATATGAAATACTGTTTGACTTGTTTTAATGTCTAATTACATAAGACAGAAGGCTTTTCAAGGTTCCACTCCATTTTTGGCTCTCTAGACCTAAAAGAAGTCTCATTTTTAGACTGTTTAAGGGCAATATTTTGTGCAGGAAACGATGAAGAGTAACCTTATATATGTTTTGGCCAGGTTCCTGGAAGAAAATGCGGGATGCCAAATGCATCATTGCATTTAATATTCAAACAAAAATAAAAAAAGAATGCTTCGTAGGTGTCGTTGCCCTTGTCTCTGGGCTAAGCAATGTAGCATTAAAGTTTGGCTTCTAGCCAAGGGTCAGGGTGCTCGGGGGCCTCTCTTGCCAAAATGACTCCTCCATCTGGGAAGTTGGAGTTTTTATGGATGGGGAAATGGAAGGCTATTTCTTGGTGCTTTGGGAACAGAAGTAGATGACAGTGTTAACAATAGTCACCCATCTCATCCTGGCGATTTATTATGGAGATCCTCCGATGCCTATTTATCAGAGTCTTCAGCAAAAACAAATAGAAGGACTTTAACTTGTGTGTACCATTTCAACTGACCCCAGGACTTCACCCTTTAATAGAATATACAGCGTCAAATGTGTGCCTTTTCACAAAACTACAAAAAAATGATGAATGGTAATGTAGGTATGTGGAGTGTCATTTTATGCTAGTTTTTGGTTTCTGATCTCGAATATCATCATATTTTCATATTTGATTCTATATAGCTATGTATGAGTCCTTGTAACATCCACTTCATGCCATCCTCCTCCCAACAGTCCCATCTGTCATTCTTCCCCAGGATTTTTATGACCCTAAGTTAGTCCATACCATTCATGGGGTTCTTCCTCGATGGTCTCTGATTACAGAACCTTCTGTAAGATGTTACCTTTTATCACTGTATCTCTATAAATTATATAGTCATAATGGAGAACAGTCAAACCCAGTAAGATCATCATATAATGAAACAAATGAGTATGCAGCTAAAAAAATGTCAGAAAAAAGTACTATTAATGTGTGTCAGGCTGTTAATTGAAAAATTATCTTGAATTATTTTAGTACTAGGGTGTTGTACCGTGTCAGCCATTATGAATGTAGAGAAAAGCCAAGCACAATGACAATGATACCATTATTTTACCAATACCAATGATACCATTATTTTAAACAATTATTACATGATTACATCTTGCCTGAAGAAGGGGCCTGAGTTTCCTCGAAAGCTTGCATATTGTGATCTTTTTAGTTAGCCAATAAAAGGTGTCATTTTGCTTGGCTTTTCTCTTAAAATTTTTTAAAAGTTTTGTAGTGTTTTTGATATTTGTGTGATTTTTTTTCTAATTTGTTATTGGAACAAATTTTCCTTCCTTATTCTAAGTACATATTTATTTTTGAACCTAATTCTTGATTACTAAGAGCCCATATTTTTTGGCAAAAGGACCTAAAAATTGTATATGCTTCTGGCATGCTCACTAGCTACATGATCTGCTTTACCTTTTTATACCCCAGAAAAAGATTTCTTCAAGTGACAAGACTAGCTAAGACTGGCTAAGTAAAAACATTTAAAATATATTTGCACATGCAACACATTAAACAGTATATATATAAAGTGGGGTTGAGGCAAGATCCAACCTGTGAACGCTGCAATCAAGTTTCAGCCTCACTGAATCACATGTTTTGGGCCTGCACCAAATTAATATCATTCTGGACAAAAATCTTTAAGTGCCTCTCAGACAGCCTTGGTGTCCCAATCCCTCCTAATCCACTAACAGTTGTGTTGGGTGTCCTTCCAGATGGGCTTAAAGTGGAGAAGGACAAACAAACTGTGATTGCTTTTACTACACTATTGGCACGCAGACATATTTTGTTAAACTGGAATCCTAACTCACCTCTTTTAAGTCAGTGAGTAACTGATGTTTTATATGATTTGAAATTGGAAAAAATGTAATTCTCACTTAGAGGATCTGTGCAGAATCTCTTCAAAACCTGGCAGGATCTAATTAATAATACTTTAGAATAAGCTCTTAAAGTACTGAGGAAGTAGATTTTCTCCCTATTTCTTTTTCTTCTCCATTTTTGTGTATCTGCCTATTAAACTCTTCAATTTATTTATTTTTACTATTTTTAAGTTTTTGTCCGTTGGCCATGCTCTCTTTCTCAGGGGTGGGGGTGGATCTGTTTTCAATCCCATTTTTTTTTGTAAAAATTGATCAATTTGTATGGAATGATTACAATAAAATCAATAAAATTTAAAATAAAAAATAAAGTAGGGTTGTGATATCACTTTTTCAAGTGTGCTTTCTTAGGCAGCAAACAAAGCTCATGGCAAAGCAATAACCGTGTAAAATAATGATAAAGCCGAAAGCATACAATCATTTCCCTTTAAAAAAAGGATGTAATATTTAAATGTGTCATCTGGTAATAATAATAGTAATACAACAATCTTTAAAATTAACACTTAAAATCTAATGACATTTTTTGTGTTTTTTTTCCACTAATGATAGGAAGCTAAAAGAGTAATAGGAGATATATAGTATATCACTTCAAAACTCTAAACTCAAAACTAAAATTATTTATTTTGTGAATATTGAAAATAGGTGATCAACATGGGCATGTATATATGCTTCCTTCATCGGCTGTGCGAAGGTCATGGCTGCTATGATTTCTGTAAACCACCAGGTGTCACTATTTCTGAAGCCTTGAAGCTTCAGAACTTTTCTCGGCACAATTTGAAAGAAGCTTCAGAAGATGCATAGGGCTTCATCCACCTATCACTACATAAAACATGGCCACTTAGGTCAACCCTTAAATCCTTGACCCTTCAAGGTCAGGATCATGACTTCTAAGAGCACATCCCCCAGCAACTAGTGGTCGCATCATGGCAATGGGAGTCACAAAATGGCGGTGCCCGAAAGAAACAAAAGGACATTGCAGTAAAAATTAACTAAATTGTAAACTTTGTTTTAGTGTAAAAAACAAAAACAAACCGTATTTTTGGAACCTCAGTCTGTCAAAACCCTATAAACAATATACAACCAGCTACAAACTCTGGCAGAGTTTGCACAATAAATTTCTGAAAATCAGAGATCATAACACTAATCTAATGTTTTAAGAGTGAAAAAATGGACAAAAGAGTTCATGGAAGAAACTGAGCCAAAAAAAGGTGAAAAGTGGTGGCAACCAAACCATTAGAAGAAAATTGTTGGTTAAAAAATGAGAGAAAACTGATTCTAACACTGAGTAACTTTCCTTTCACTGACTGCAAATACGTGACGTGATCCTTCATACAGAGTTTCTGATTATTTTAAAGCTAGGACACAGAAGCATACATACCATTATTTTAAATATGTTTATCACAGTGATGGGTGGGAGTCGTCCAGGGGTAACTTCCTTCATGTACAGGAGTTGGATGAAGACTTGAAGAAGTGGAAGGTTATGGCGGCTTACAGAAAGAATAAAAATCTAAGGGATCTACTAGTTAGGACATCCTGCACAATTAAAAAGATAAATAATAAATGTGCATGGCAAATCCCATTTGTTAATAAAAAAAGTGGTTAGTAATCCTTTAGCAGCTGTTGAATGGCCAGTTTCCAGAATTTAACTCTTAACATCGTGAACTGCATTTATGGTATTCAGTGTAAGAAGTGTAAAGTACTTTATATATGGGAAACTAAAAACACAGTGAAGGCAAGATTTATTCAACATCTCCGATTAATGGAGAATCAGAATAGGCAGACTAAACTTTATAATCATTTTGGACAACCAGATCACAGTTTTTTTTCCCATTAGAACATCAACCCTATTGGAATAAAACACACCGATTAAAACAAGAGTTGGAATGGATTACTAAATTAGATACATTTTTTCCTAATGAGTTAAATGAAAAATAAATGACATTTTTGTTTAGTGTTTTTTCTCTCACAATTGAATTAAAGGGGGAGTAATTCATTATATATTACAGGACTAGTGTACCAGTGCATTGCCTACCATTTAAGGTCGGGTATCCCCTACCCTAATACTAAGCCTCAATCAAACACCGTATAGTACCAGCCATAAAAAAGACAGTAGAAAATGGTGTCATGGGAAAAAATAAACAGTATTAGCAATATTAATATAACTGTGAAAGTAATAACAAAAGTATGAGGTAAACATTCTTAGTTATAATACAACAAAGGTCTTTTGCCTCAAAAATTAATATCTGCTATAATGTAAATCCTACAGACCAGTTTCTCTTCTAAATAATGATGTTAAGATCCTGGCAAAAGTTGAAGCTTAAAGAGTGGAGAACGTATTCTTTCAATAATAACACAAAACAAAGTACACTTATAAAAATTATAAATTTTGTTTCAAATTTTTATTTGAAGTTCTGCTATCTCTAGATATAGAAAATCTTTTGATAATGTAGTTATCTGTTCATTGTATTGGGTTCAGCTCCAATGTACAACACAATACAATTTATTTTTATATAGCCCAAAATCACACAGGAAGTGCCACAATAGGCTTTAACAGGCCTTGCCTTTTGAAAGCCCCCCACCCTTGACTGTCTAAGAAGACAAGTGAAAAACTCACAAAAAAAACATTGTAGGGAAAAAAAATGAAAGAGACCTTGGAAAAGGCAGTTCAAATAGAGACCCCTTTCCAGGTAGGTTGGACATGCAGTGGGTGTCAAAAAAGGGGGGTAAATACAATATATGACAAGTAATCTTCAATATAATAGTGCAATAGAAATATTTCAAGTACAGAGCAGAATTCAACAGTAGATGATATCACATAATACGATTTGGATTTGTTCAGAGTCTTGGAGACCTTGGCCATCCAGCTGCCTCCCCTTATTGGCCATTCCACAGCCAAGTCAGTGCTGGGCCAGCCAATCTGATGAAAGAACCCCTCTACCCAATGATTCCTCCATCAGAGATGACTTTACCTTAGGCAGGCAAAACAACTTGGCAGGTGGGCAGTGGCACCACATGCCACATTTGAGTACCGAGAAGAGAAACAGAATAGGTAAGGGTTAGTAACAAATTATAACTATCATATTACTTATATTTTAGGGCTAAAGACTAACAACAGAGATGCAGTCTGTACAGGTAATCAGCAGCTCTAGTCAGGATATGCTAAACTGAAGTAGTGAGTCTTCAGCCGGAATTTAAAAGGTGAGACCGAAGGGGGTTCTCTTATAGTAGCAGGCAGAGTATTCCACAGTTTCGGGATCCTTGGAATCATAAGCAACCTGACATCTTGAGATGTTAATGTACGTTCTGTTTTGTAAGTCATGATAAGTTCTGACAAGTAAGCTGGACTTTGACCATTTAAGGCTTTGCATGTTTAAAGGAGGATATTGAAATCTGCCCTAAACTTAATCAGGAGCCAGTGTAAGGATTTAAGAACTGGAGTTATGTGTTTGTATTTTTTTGTTCTTGTAATAATTCTTGCTGCAGCATTTTGGATTAACTGGAAACTTTATAAAGAACAGTTTGAACATCCAGTGAACACAGCATTGCAGTAGTCAATCCTACTAGAAATAAATGCATGAATTAATTTCTCAGAATCCTGCTTACTTAGAAAACGCCTTAATTTCCCAACATTTTTAAGATGGAAGAAACATGATTTAGACATATTTGTAATGTGTGCTTTAAATGACATTCTTGAATCAAAGATAATTCCTAGATTGCGGTCTGATTCAGTAAAATGAATGGTGATTCCAACTGAGTTAAATGACAAAATATTGTTGCAATCAGCATCATTCCCTCCAATAATTAACATCTCAGTTTTATCAGTGTTTAAAGATAAGTAGTTTTCATCCATCCACTCCTTCAATTCACTAACACAACTAACTGAAGACAACATAGGAGAAACTTCATTTGGTCTAAAAGAAAGGTATAACTGGGTATCATCTGCGTACGAGTGAAAATTAACATTATGTTTTGTAATTATAGATCCCAGTAGAAGCATGTAAAGTGTAAACAGTAAAGGACCCTGCAGGATACCATGTCTCAGTTCAGTGTATAATGATGGAGTACTGTTAGCACATTTTTGTACGTATTGGAATTGATTTGATAATTAAGAACATAACCAGGCAAGGACGTAGCCTGTGTAGTAAAATAGAATGGTCACTGGTGTCAAAGGCTGCGCTTAAGTCTAATTACATAATTACAGTAGAGTTTCCTTAATCAGAGGATATCAGAATGTTGTTTACAACCCGTGTTAGTGCCGTTTCTGTACTATGACCAGTGAGGAAGCAAAACTGGAATTTCTCAAGTAGATTGTGATGCTTAAGGTGTGACTGAAACTGATTGGCAACTACTTTTTCAAGTATTTTAGAGAGAAAGGGTAAATTTGAAATGGGTCTATAATGATTAAGTATGTGTGGGTCTAGGTCTGACTTTTTAAGTAATGGTTTGATGACTGATACTTTAAGTGCATCAGGTACTGTGCCATGAAAAAATGAACTATTAATAATGTTAAGAATAGGCGCTGCAAGGGCATCTATTGCACTTTTTACTAGTTTTGTTGGCACCGATTCTAGGGAACAAGTAGTAGGTTTCATTTTAGAAATTAAAGTTAAGATTTCTTACTCAATTACAGGATTAAAATTTCTAAAGTGTTGAATGCAAGGTGAGACAGGGTCTGCCAAACTAGTATGTGGTTTGCACTGTGAGGCTGAGATCTGGGATCTTATTTTTTTAATTTTCTTATTAAAGAAGTTCATAAAGTACAATGTACATACTGTATGTGTGTGGATTAGGTCACTTTGCTTTAATTCAGAAGCTTTAGTTTATGTAAGTAATCCTGGCAATTTTAAATTAGAATTGTGAATCATGACGGGGATGTGTATTATCTCCAATGTTATTTTGTGACTACAGTTGAAACTCTAATTATCAGTGTTCAAACGCAGCCCAGTACAAACGGGATCATAAGTGATAGTCTTGAACTGAATAGTTCTCTTTACGCTGATCTGTTAGGGGAATTTTCATAGGTTACCTTGGATTAAAATTTGTTTGAACAAGGACGATGCTCCGGTGTGCTAAATTGAACTCAATCAATTTTTTATTGATTGTGTGACAACAGTTTAAGTTTTCTTGTGGCATTTACTCTTACATATTTAATTTTTACAAAAATATTTTTTTTCAAATTGATAGAAAGCAATAAACAAGATGTTAATAGCTGGTCATCACTCCATCTCACTGTAGCTGATACAATTAACATGGATATTCTTCCAAGGTCAGGCATAACTTTAAATTTCTTTATTCTCTGGTTTGAAGTTTCAGTCTAAATAGTCCATTTGAAATGTTCTAAATACAGTAACTACTAGAATCATAAAAAGTTTACACTTACTGTATATCAGTGAAAATAACCTATGTGAGCCTCCCACTCCCTAAACAGTAGAGGGGCAATCTTTATTTCTTTGTATGTTTGTTTCAGAAATCTGGCAATATTCAATATTTGTCATGCATGGTTAAATAAGTTGCTCAGTGTCATGTCTCATGGCAGTGATCAGATCTGAACCTGTAAAGTGGTGCTTTCCAGATCAGTACCTTAAACTGCTAGATGACATTGCCAAATCCATTAGCTTAATCATTATCACGGTGAACTAATGCAGTTTTATTAAGGCCTATTTATTTGTCCAAGTTTCAATGCTCATAATCACAAACAGTACCTGGGCATTATGGCTTGCATTCAGAATGCTAATTTTGAAAATTTGAACCCTAAAAAGTTTGAAAGAGAGCTGAGCACACTTTATGACTGTAAATTTAATATAAATGGCTCGCCAGCCATTTTTGTTCTGGCTCATTTAAATCTTTAAGTGAATTAATTTGTTCTTGTAACATTTATATCACCCCAACAGCAGGATTTGACTTTCCAAATAAGAATTGTACCTGCCAAGAAGTTGGTCGAAATGGTCTGTCTCAAAAGCTTGCCCTAGACATTAAAAAAAAGAAAATAAAATGCATTGAGGAAAAGGGCCCATTGTAGAAACATAACAGAACAGAAAGACGAAAGGAAGAGTTTAGGAAGAAGAGCCTACCACAGAAGATGGTGTAACTTAATTGAAACTGTATTAGAACTGTAAAGGAGATTAGAATTGTAACCAAAGGGGATTTTCAAAGTATAAATTATACATTAACTATGATTTATTTGCGGTCGTTCTGTTAATGCTTGGCAATCAAACAGAAAGAAAGAAAAGTTGCATCCCACATCTGTCAGAAGATGCATCTTTTATCATTTCACAGACTCAGGAAGCTAATATTCGGGACATGTGTAGTCTTCTTTAATGAAAGCAACACAAGAAGCTATAATTGTTTAATTCACAGAGGTCTGAGGAAGTGGTTTAGGTGAATACTTCATTGCAGTCAAAGGCACATAAAACAACACAAAAATACCCTGGGGTTGCAAATCTGTTCCAGTTACTTGGACGCAGTTTCTTATACTTTAAAACAGCCTCATTATTTCTATACAAAACTGCAAATGACTTGTAAAAGGAAAAGTACTTTGTCTTGTTAAATTCCTAAGCAGTTACCAATGCTTTCATGTTTCTAATTTTCCAGGTTTTGGTAAACCCACTGCTTCTTTTTTTGTCACCGGTTTGCTAAACTAGATACGTAAAGACCACCAGAAGACCCACGAGTGTGCCACTCATGTTTTTCATAAAAATGTAATGCTGCTAATCAGACACATAAATGACAACTGGTGCATTTTGCTAAGGCACTAATTTGTGGCCATGTTTTACTAATCTGTTTCAGTAAATACTTGGGGGATAGCAGCATGGGGTCAAAGAGCTGAATTACAGCAAATATGTTTGACCACAGCACTAGGCGGTAAGCGGAAAATAAAAGTCCTCTCTTTTTTAAACATTTCTATTTGTTTAATTTACAAAAATCTATCATTGTCATAGCAGGATAACTTACTGTTCTTCCAGTAATGGTATTTTTCTCTAACAGCAGTAGTTGTTTCCTTTTGAAATAACAGCTATACTAATTTCTTTTCTCTAGACTTTGTGCAATAAGAAAAAGTAAATGGGTTTTTGGTAGGTTAGGAAACTATCTTATAATAATTTGAACACAATGTTTCAACCATCTATTCTTCCTTACATTTTCTTCCACTCATTCCACTGTTTGGTTGTGGAGTCAATGTCTAGGACAACACAACCTTGGGTGTGGTAAAGTAACCAGTCAGGAGTAGAATAGCAGGTCCTCACATGGTACTGATAAAAATTAGTTTTGAGTTTCCAGTTAAACTCACATGTATGTCTTTTCTTTGAGAACGTGATCCATTGATGTGTGAGGCAGCAGTGCATAAACACTACAGCACCATGCTGCCCTAAGCAACATCCTTTATCAGTATGAAGCTTCAACCTCTATCAGCTTCTAAGCTTTTGTACTGAAACTGTTGGAAACAATGCCAGCTGTGCTTAAACCCCCCACAGCATTTCTGAAACAACTTCACAGCAATATAAACAAGTGAAAAAATAAATCGAAAAGAAACATTTGGTAAAATAATTCATGAAGGGTGTGGTAAAACATGAAAACTGTAAGTTGCCATCTGTACATTGCTGAGGCACATGCAAATGCAGTTAGCTTGTGTTTTATATCCTTCATGTCCAAAGCTCTATTTACATAATTTATCTATCCCTTTCTGGCCACCTGATCTCGGGGGAGCTGAGGTACAAAACTATCAGGTATGAGGTGGGAACCATGTTTGATTGGGATAATACAGTAGTACATCACAGGCAAAACTCGCACATACCTTCATTCAGTCACTTAGACTGAGATGATTAAGAGACACCAGTTAACCTAATGTGATTGCGTAGTTAAATTATTCAGGAAAAACTGGAAGAAGCAAGTGGCAAAAACACATTTTATTTTGATCGTTATTTTCACTAGTGTGGCTCGTGATGTAGCTAGTTACAGTACATCTAGGTCCAGTGCATTAGATTCAGTTGTGGTTTTTGCAAACAAATATTGAAGATCTTTTGTTATTTTTCTTTAAAACTGTCATCAATACCTTTAATGTAATCTGAGAGTATTAATGTTATGATATCCAGGTCCACTGAAACTCAAAAAAGGCTTTAAACTCAAAGAAAGGACTAGAAACACAACACAATTTTGGTCTTTAAACTCTAAAGCAGTCTTGCAGGCTGCACACTCAACAGAGCGATTCCTATTAGTGATGCCAAACCTATTGAGTTTTCAATAAATATCGATTCTGAAGTTTTCAAAAGGTTCAATATTTACTTTCTGTAGTATCAATTCTATCCAAATCACATGGGCTTTCCTGTTTGTTCATTTGTTTGATAGCAAGTTAAGACAAACAGTATCACCTTCACTCATTCACTGTTCTGCTTTTCACAATTAGGGGTAAAATCTGCAGCCTTCAGATGAAAATGCTGTGACCGTGTGGGTCCTCTCCTTGCTCCCTCTTCCATAATGGGAGCTTCTTGAACCTGACACCATCGATAACATAACCAGATGAGGACAAAACACATATGAAGCAAGGGGAAGGTACAAAGTGCTCAGTGCTTTTATTATAAAAGAACAAATCCAAAAAATGCTCAAAAAATTCAATAAATAAATATCCATTAAAATGAGGTTAAAATTCAGGCAAGCGTCTTTAAAATTCTCATCCCCAGTGCTTCCCTTTTAAAACCGATGCCTTTCCTGCTAACCCTTCTCAGACCTTGCAGTACGGACAGATGCCCATCAACAGGCACCGACATTCTTCAAAACTGGCCCATGTCCCTGCCGCCCAATCCACGGGGAACTACCAGACCCTGATCCCGTGCCAGTCCAGGCTCCACCCAGGGAAATCGTGCTATCCTCCTACTGCTGTCAGTCACAGGTTCCACCCTGCAAGGGGATCTTCCTGAGCATAACAATCACTCCTGCTCCTGGCTGCTCAGCAGAAGTGATCCTCGTGCCCACTCCTGAGTGCTGGCCACGTGCTACCTCCTGCGGCACCATTCCCGTCTGCCTGCATCCACTCTAATCACCAACTCGTTGCTGCTCCTGCCTTTCTGTCTGTCCTTTAATCTTTTGTTCTGTTTCTGTTTCTCTTTTTTTTCTTACACTCCCCTTTGTAGGTTGAGGGTCTGTTGCAGGTGCAATTGCCTGATTGCCGCCCCAGGCTGATAACAAGGCAATCAGACTGCCCACACGTGCCAACGAGGCAAAGCACGAACGGCTGACTGCCTTGCACCCACTCAGAGATGGGGCATCTTCAGCAGACCGCTCGCACCTGCTCCCACTCCCCAGCGCAAGTGTGAACATTATTTATTTATTAGTTAATTAAAATGCCCACTCTTTTTGATCTCTGGACCTGCATACCACAAATGCACCGTGCCTATTTTGATCTATCACTGGCATGTTAAAGGTGGTTTCTTATAACTTTGTGCACTGGTAGCTTTACTTGTTGTTCTTCCTTTTGATTCAACGCATACTCTGTCATTTATTAAAATGCACACTCGTGTTGTTTGTTTTAGCATGGTATTTCTTCTTTGAAAACTGGCGATAGACAGTACTTCACTAAAATAGTGTTGAAAAATTCCACTTCTCAGAAGTGTTCTTTTTTATTATAAAACCTATTTGATGTGTATTTGAGGATTTTGAACAGATGCCCTCCCTCAAGAGCAGGCGTTCCCAACTGGTGGGAGATTTTGCCTATTCAGGTGGTAAATTTCTTTAAAAATCTGGTCACAAAGATCTCGATTAGTTCCCAAAGACTACATGAGACTTGCTTTTTCAACAACTGTGCCAAGAATATCCAAAATAATCAAGCGTTTGATGTGTTAATAATTCTTTACATTTATATAGCGCTTTTCTCACTACTTAAAGCGCTCTCCACACAGGGAGGACCCAGGAAGCGAACCCACAATCTCCTTACTGCAAAGCAGCAGCACACTACCACTGTGCCACCTGTTCTCATCGACTCAGTGTGTTTTGTTCTGGTATACAGTAAAAGCTCGATTATCTATCACTTGTCAGGGTCAAAACAAAAATTGCACATGCCAGTGCATACCTAGTACTGTACTACTACCGCCGTGCGGTATACTGCGGGTTGTGCACATTGAAACAATTCTCTATTGTGCTAACGCATACTGTTCTTTCCCAGCACCATGTTTCGTGCCCTTTTTTGATATCACACCACAGGGAATGCACAAACCAGTGTGTTTCTTTGTGCCTGTCCCAAGCCCGGATAAATGGGGAGGGTTATGTCAGGATGGGCATCTGGTGTAAAATTTTGCCAAATCAATATGCGGACAACAATACAAATTTCCATACCGGATCGGTCGAGCCCTGGGTTATAAACAACCGCCACCAGTACTGTTAGCTAACAGGGTGCTGGCAGAAATTGGGCTACTGTTGGCCGAAGAAGAAGAAGGAGAAGAAGAAGGGGGAGATGTGTCCAGAGGCAGGAGCAGAGGAGGAAAGTAAAGAGAGTGGAACTGAGGGTAGGAACTTTGAATGTTGGCAGTATGACTGGTAAAGGGAGAGATTTAGCAGATATGATGGAGAGAAGAAAGTTGATATATTGTGCATGCAAGAGACTAAATGGAAGGGGAGTAAGGCCAGGTGGATTGGAGGTGGATTCATCTTGTTCTATCATGGTTTGGATGGGAGGAGAAATGGGGTAGGAGTTATTCGGAAGGAACAGTATGCCAAGAGTGTTTTGGAGGTGAAAAGAGTGTTAGGCAGAGTAATGATTATGAAGCTGGAAATTGGAGGTGTGATGATGAATGTTGTTAGTGCATATGCACCGCAAGTTGGGTGTGTAGTGGGTGAGAAAAAAGATTTTTGGAGTGAGTTGGATGAAGTGATGAACAGTGTACCCAAGGGACAGAAAGTGGTGATTGGAGCGGATTTCAATGGGCATGTTGGTAAAGGGAACATAGGAGACAAGGAGGTGATGGGTAGGTATGGTGTCAAGGAGAGAAATGAAGAAGGTCAGAGGATAGTGTATTTTGCCAAAAGGATGGACATGGCTGTGGTGAATACGCATTTTAAGAGGGAGGAACATAGTATGACGTACAATAGTGGAGGAAGATGCACACAGGTAGATTACATTCTATGCAGAAAAGTCAATCTGAAGGAGATTGAAGACTGCAAAGTGGTGGCAGGGGAAAGTGTAGTTAAGCAGCATAGGATGGTGGTCTGTAGGATGACATTGGAGATCAAGAAGAGGAAGAGAGTGAGGGCAGAGCCAAGGATCAAATGGTGGAAGTTGAAAAAGGAAGACTGCAAGGTTGAGTTTAGGGAGGAGGTGAGACATTCACTGGGTGGCAGTGAAGAGTTACCAGACAGTTAGGAAACTATAGCAGATGTAGTAAGGGTGACAGCAAGAAGGGTGCTTGGTGTGACATCTGGAAAGAGGAAGGAGGAAAAGGAAACCTAGTGGTTGTATGAGGAAATACAGGAGAGTATACAGAGGAAGAGGATGGCAAAGAAGAAGAGGGATAGTCAGAGAGATGCAGAAAGTAGATAAGAGTACAAGGAGATAAGGCGCAAGGTGAAGAGAGAGGTGACGAAGGCTAAAGAAAAGGCGTGTGATGAGTTGTATGAGAGGTTGGACACTAAGGAGGGAGAAAAGGACCTGTACCGATTGGCCAGACAGAGGGTCCGAGATAGGAAAGATGTGCAGCAGGTTAGGGTGTTAAAAGGATAAAGATGGAAACTGTGATAAGAATGAATTGGAGACATCATAAAGAGTTGGGGCAGCCACCCGTATAATATTTTCTCAGCTGCAAAAGTTGCTTTGTTTGGTAGCACAATTTGCTTAGGTCAGAGTCCAGAACAGAACTGCCTGTATGGAGACAAGATGGCAGTTTTAACAGCCCGTAAAGGAAGTGACATCGTTGGTGCAGGAACTGGGAGTGGCGTCCTTGTGCCTGGTAGTGACGTCATCCTTGGGGCTGGCAACAGGCGGGATTTCCCGGGAAAAGTCTGCAAGGGACTGAGAGAGATAGTCAGTACACTCTGTTGCCCCTTGGCCTGGCGTAGAATTACTAATGTTTAGGCCCTTCAGCTGTTTCCCATGCGCATGTGTGTGACAAAACATACTCACAAGCGAGGAGAGTATGTTGAGCAGATGGAAAGAGTATTTTGAGAGGCTGATGAATGAAGAGAATGAGAGAGAGAAGAGGTTGGATGATGTGGAGATAGTGAATCAGGAAGTGCAATGGATTAGCAAGGAGGAAGTAAGGACAGCTATGAAGAGGATGAAAAATGGAAAGGCCGTTGGTCCAGATGACATACCTATGGAAGCATGGTAGTGTTTAGGAGAGATGGCAATGGAGATTTTAACCAGATTGTTTAATGGAATTATGGAACGTAAGAGGATGCCTGAAGAGTGGTGAAGAAGTGTACTGGTGCCGATATTTAAGAATAAGGGAATGTGCAGGACTGCAGTAACTACAGGAGAATAAAATTGATGAGCCATAGCATGAAGTTATGGGAAAGAGTAGTGGAAGCTAGGTTAAGAAGTGAGATGATTAGTGAGCAGCAATATGGTTTCATGCCAAGAAAGAGCACCACAGATGCAATGTTTACTCTGAGGATGTTGATGGAGAAGTTAAGAGAAGGCCAGAAGGAGTTGCATTGCGTCTTTGTGGACCTGGAGAAAGCATATGACAGGGTGCCTCGAGAGGAGTTGTGGTATTGTATGAGGAAGTCGGGAGTGGCAGAGAAGTACGTAAGAGTTGTACAGGATATATACGAGGGAAGTGCGACAGTGGTTAGGTCTGTGGTAGGAGTGACGGATGCATTCAAGTTGGAGGTGGGATTACATCAGGGATCGGCTCTGAGCCCTTTCTTATTTGCAGTGGTGATGGACAGGTTGACAGACGAGATTAGACAGGAGTCCCTGTGGACTATGATGTTTGCTGATGACATTGTGATTTTTAGCGATAGTAGGGAGCAAGTTGAGGAGATCTTGGAGAGGTGGAGATATGCTCTGGATAGGAGAGGAATGAAGGTCAGTAGGAACAAGACAGAATACATGTGTGTAAATGAGAGAGTGGTCATGGGAATGGTGAGGATGCAAGGAGTAGAGTTGGCGAAGGTGGATGAGTTTAAATACTTGGGATCAACAGTACAGAGTACAGTGGAACCTTGGTTCATGACCATAATTTGTTCCAAAACTCTGGTCGTAAACCGATTTGGTCGTAAACCGAAGCAATTTCCCCCATAGGATTGCATGTAATGTGGCGGACAGCTGGGTCCCTTGTCTGGCAGGGACGCCCCTGCTGCCCATGTTCCGGGGGAACAGCCATGGACAGCTCAGTACCTCCCTCCGGGTCGCTTGGTGGCAGCCTCCTTGGCCAACGGTGATTCCCCAACCTCCCACAGGGCTCCATGGGAGATGGAGTCCTCCACAGCCTGGTTGGGGGCCGGGGTGGCCACTAGGGGGGGCTGTCTGGTTTCAACAGCCTGGCTGGACAAATCTTCGGCCCCACCTGTAAATGCAATTAGGACCAGGTGGTCAAGCATCTGGAACGCTTCTGGGTGGGCTATAAAAAGGGCCAGCCACCACCACTCGAGGAGCCAGGATCGGGAGGAGGACTACGCTTCGGGAGTGGTGGTAAAAGAAAGGTTGTTGCTGTGTTGGACATGTGCTTTGTGGGACTGTGTATTGCCTGTGGGTCACGGGGAAGACATGCACCCATGGGTGAAGAAAATAAAAAGTCTATTGTTTTCATACGGGCCTCTGTCTCTATCTGTGTTGGGTCAGGCGCCTATATAGCACCTTGTTACAGTAAATTCAATTAATCTGTTCCAGACCATACAAACTGTATGTAAATATATATTTTTTAAAGTTTTTAAGCACAAATGTAGTTAATTAAACCATAGAATGCACAGCGTAATAGTAAACTAAATGTAAAAACATTGAATAACACTGAGAAAACCTTGAACAACAGAGAAAACTAACATTGCAAGAGTACGCGCTATACTGTAGCCTTATGACCCGATCCCTGTAAACACTTTTTTTTTTTTTTTTTTTTGAGTTTTAAGCACAGGGCAAAAAGGAACATTTGAACAAATCTGAACTTTATTTAAAAACCAACCATAAACCACCAAGAAAGTTAACATTGCAGGAGTTCACGCTAATAGCCTTACAACCCGATCGCTGTAAACACTCTTTTTAAATGAGTTTTAAGCACAGGGGGGAAAAAAGGAACATTTGAAAAATCAGAAATTTAATAAACAACCAAGAAAACTCACCTTGCATGAGTTGAGTTCTGACATGAAGAAAGTGAGGAGGAACTGAGTGGAGACGAGGTTACAGTTTTGAGGGAGAGTCCGGCTCTGCAGTGGAGGGATGTTCTCCTTCAGGTGTTTTCTCTGTGATTTCTTGGGTTTCTGGTGTTTTTAGCTGTTTAGCTGGTGGATCAGACTTCATGAAATAGCGGTCTAATGTGACTTGCCTTTTCCTATGCATTAAAATTTTTCGGACCATATCGTCAACCAAATTTGGAGGGTGTGCCGGTCCATTGTCCATCAGAAGAAGGCATTTTTTAGGCAGGTTATTCTCTTCAAGATATCGCTTCACAGCGGGAGCGAAAGCCTCGTGCAGCCATTCCAAAAACAAGTTCCTTGTGACCAACCCCTTTGTGTTTACCCTCCACATCACAGGCAGTCTGGCTTTGTTTACATTGTTTTGCTTGAAAGCACGAGGGTTCTCAAATTGGTAAATAAGTAGCGGCTTGATTTTTACGTCACCACTAACGTTAGCACAACGGTTAACCTGTCCTTCATTGGTTTATGGCCAGGCATAGCCTTCTCTTCCTGGGTAATGTTGGTCCTCTTTGGCATCCTCTTCCAGAACAATCCGGTCTCGTCGCAGTTGAAGACTTGTTGCGGGATGTAGCCTTCGTCCTCCACTAATTTTGTGAAATATTTCACAAATTCTTTCACAGCTTCAGCGACGGAACTAGCAGCCTCTCCATGCCTTACCACACTATGAATGCCACTTCTCTTGCAAAACTTTTCAAACCATCCTCTACTGGCTTTAAATTCCTTACTTTTGCCACTCGAAGAAGGATAGTTTTGCAGCAAATCGCCATGAATCTTCCTGGCTTTCTCACATAACATCGCCTCGCTTATGCTGTGCCCTGCAAGTTGCTTCTCGTTCAGCCACACTAGCAACAGTTTTTCCACCTCTTCCAGCACTTGAGGCCTCTGCCTGGTTAACGCTGTAACTCCTTTTGCAACAGCAGTTGCTTTAATAGATTCTTTCAGCTTTAGAATAGTCGAAATTGTAGATTTTGACTTCTTGTACTAGGCGGCAAGATCAGTAACACGAACGCCATGCTCATAGTTTTTAATAATTTCTTTCTTTACTTCGATTTCAATTTTCTGCAAAACTTTCTTCTCACCACTCTTCACTTGCTTAGAAGCCATGGTTAACTGCAAAAGCACACGAAATACTGTAGAGCACAAAGAGTTCACAGGTAAACACGCACGTCTGACTGAGAACAATGAACAGGGAGAGGCTGAACACGTGCTTAAATACAGTAATCGGCGCGTACGAACCGGAAGGGAAATGAAATAGAGCACAAAGAGTTCACAGCGAAAGCACGCATGTGCAAGCACGCATGTCTGACCGAGAACAATGCAACACGTGCGGAAATCATCGGCGCGCACAAACCGAAAGGGAAACTGGCTTGTTTGTATACCGAGTGTGTGGTCGTGAACCGAGGCAAAAGTTTGGTCGTACCAAAAACTTTTTGGTCGTAAACCGATTTGTACATGTACCGAGACATTCGTGAACCGAGGTTCCACTGTAATGGGGATTGTGGAAGAGAGGTGAAAAAGAGAGTGCAAGCAGGGTGGAATGGGTGGAGAAGAGTGTCAGGAGTAATTTGTGACAGACGGGTATCAGCAAGAGGGAAAGGGAAGGTCTACAGGACGGTAGTGAGACCAGCTATGTTATATGGGTTGGAGACGATGGCACTGACCAGAAAGCAGGAGACAGAGCTGGAGGTAGCAGAGTTAAAGATGCTAAGATTTGCATTGGGTGTGACGGGGATGGATAGGATTAGAAATGAGTACATTAGAGGGTCAGCTCAAGTTGGACGGTTGGGAGACAAACTCAGAGAGGCGAGATTGTGTTAGTTTGGACACATGCAGAGGAGAGATGCTGGGGAAGGATGCTAAGGATAGAGCTGCCAGGGAAGAGGAAAAGAGGAAGGCCTAATAGAAGATTTATGGATGTGGTGAGAGAGGACATGCAGGTGATGGGTGTAACAGAACAAGATGCAGAGGACAGAAAGATATGGAAGAAGATGATCCGCTGTGGCAACCCCTAATGGGAGCAGCCAAAAGAAGAAGAGTGTCAGTTACATATCTTCAGTTTTAATAGCATTTTGTTGTTTTTCTCTTTTGTTATAATTAATGTACTAAACATTGTTATAGCCAATAAACATTTGCATGTGGTGTTGGAATTGTCACAAAAAAATTGAAATTATTAAACATTTACTAAACGGTGAAAGTTCTTGAAGTATTGCTTCATCTTTCTGAGTAGTAAGAACAACAGTGAACGATATAAAGTGTGATGCCAATGAAATTGAAAAATGTGTCAAAAATGTAAACCACTGACGGTAATTTCTTCTGTACTGTAATTTTCTTTTTTTTATGTTTTGTTAATTTATTGTGACATGCAGACAGCTTGTGATGCACTGTGTGGGAACAGAAAGGGTGGGATGAATGTTGTAACTGATGGGACTGGGTGAAGGGCTTCTATGCTGTGAGGGGGGAGACGCGTCTTAGGAATTGAGTGACAGGAGAAGTTAGAAGAAAAACAGAGGAGCAGCGGAAAGAAGTTTTGAGTAGGGAGTCAGGAGACAATAAGTAGGAGTGTTTGCGGTATGGAGAAAAACAGAACGTGAGTGGCAGGAGATAAACTAATTGGTAGGGAAAGCTTTCTTTTATTGTTTTGGAGATGTACTCCATAACCCAGATAATGGATTACAAGACAGGGCATTGTTTGTTACATAACAAAGACTCTCAAGTAAAACGTAGAAAACTCCAGTATCTATGAGTTGTATTTGCTTATTACGCTGGTCGTTACAATATTATATGAATTGATTAATTTTGTTAATACTATGTTATATTTTATTAATACAGTTTTGTTTTGTAAATAAACACGACTATTCTCTAAACTAATCTTCTGTATATAATTTTTAAAGTAAATTTACTGTTATCTATTTTTTCTCTTATCCGTCACAGCCTCACTCCCGAACCCTGACAAGTAATCGAGGTTTTACTATACCAGTATATACTCATCTTTAGTTGTTTTTAAATATCTGAAATAGCATTATTATGTGCTATTATTATTTCTATTTTTATTTGAACTTAAAATAAAAATGTTAAAAACAATATCTTAAAATTTCCCGTTTGTCTGATTGCTTTATTATGGTAGAAGTATAAACTCAAATTACTGAACAAAACAAGATGGGGGTAAATTTACTTTAGAAAGTTGGCACAGGGCAATTGGGGCGAAAAAGCCTTGGAACTCCTGCTTAAGAGGAATCCATCTACCTTATATATTTTTTTAATACAAAATTTTCATCTTTACTTTGCATGTGTCACTCTCCTCAAACACGTGTGATGTGAATTTCCCCTTGGGATTAGTAAAGTATCTATCTATCTATCTATCTATCTATCTATCTATCTATCTATCTATCTATCTATCTATCTATCTATCTATCTATCTATCATATAGTGCCTATTCTATCTATCTATCTATCTATCTATCTATCTATCTATCTATCTATCTATCTATCTATCTATCTATCTATGTCAAAAATAGTATTGAATATCAAAATCTCAAGAAGGGAGAGAGGAGATGTGAAGCCCAAACAACAAGTCTGAGTTTCTCACAATTACAATAATATTTACTGATAAGTGCACAGTAAAATGCAAACAAAATGTTGCTTCAAAGAAGAACCAAATCCAAAATCAGAATCCAAATTAAAAAAAAAACTTTAACATGAATATAGTCCAAAAATCAAAGAATCAAAATCGGAACTTAAAGCACTCAAATGAACATAAGAAAAACAAGAAATTAAATCAAAACAACGCTGGCAGATGCTAATACATCAGCACTGGGCTAGGGTGTCTTTATGTAAGCCAAGGGTGGACCACACAGTTGCAGAATCAGGTGGTAGCTCAACAGAAACACAAACTAAACCTTTACAAATAGCAAAAAATTCCAAAACTAGACTACACAATATGGAAAATAAAAAATCAAATAAAAAACACTGCCCTACTTAAGCTATGAAAATGTATTCATTTTTTTAATGATAAAACATCTGAATGATTAATTGACTTTTCAAAGCATACTAGTAGGGGATGAACACTACATTAAACTTCCATTCTCATAACAGATTCTTAGAAGTAAGCAGGCCTGGACATAACTGTAGTCTATCATAAAGACCTCTGTCACACACACATGTCATATTCACACTGAGTAAAAAGTTGTAGTTGCCAATGAATATAACCTAAAAAAACTTTTATATTTAATTCTTTTTTTGATTGAGTATGTCTGGCCATTATAATTGTCTTGACTTGCAAACCTGTTCAGTTATGACACCTGTTAGGGAGTAACATAAGTGACAAGCAAACCCTTATTATGGCGACTGACCATTATGGATATCAGGTGACTGTGACACCCTGATGGTAATTTATAGGATGAACAGAATTTCAAAGTCTCAGACCTGGACACTTGTGTGTCATATAAGGCCCTGAATAAAGCCCATACTCATTTGTTTTTTGCCTGCTTTATCTCATTATCATAGAGGGAATAGGGCATGGGAAAAAAACACTTTCACAAATAAATATGATTCCACACAGTACTTGATATGGAAACAAATAAATGGTAAAACTTTTTGTCTGCTTCTTTAGCACATGCTATTATATGTACGTTTTATATATTGTCACAGGTGGCTGGGGGGGCGATCTAGCCAGGATGCCCCGGTGGACCGGAAGAGGGCTTACGTCCGCCTCAGACCACATGGGGGTGACCACCCTGCTTTCTATGACTGCCAGGGAGTGCCCCGATGCCTTGGGAGCCCTAGACCTCAGCACTTTCGCCACACCCGGAACTGCTGGGGGGAAGAGAAGCAGGGACACCCGGAGTGCTTCTGGGTATGCAGCCGGCACTTCTGCCACACTAGGGAGTGCCGGTGGAAGATTGCCGGGAAGCACCTGGAGCACATCTGGGTGCATATAAAAGGGGCTGCCTCCATACCTTCATGCCTTCATACGTTGGACTAGAGTCGGGTGGAAGAAGGACGAGGTCTCTGGAGGAGTCAAGGAGGCGGCCTGAAAAGAAGGCGTTGTGTGTGTTGGCCAGGACTTTGAGGACTTTTGGGGACTGTGGCACTTTTGTAAATAATGGAGCACTTTAATAAACGTGTATGGGGTGATTCAAACGTGTCTGCCTGTCTGTGTCTGGGTCATGTTCCACAATATATGTATTGTCACAAAAAGCACGATGAAACATGAGAAGGTTTGGGGCAGCGACCCGTATACTATATCCTGGCTACAAAGAGGTAAATTAGTCAAGAGTTCATTACTCATGTAAGTCCAAAACAGAACTGAATTGCTGCCTTAAAATGGCGACTTTTAAATATAAGCGGAGGAATTGATGTCATCAGGGCCGGAACTGGAAGTGATGTCATCTATGGTGCCGGAACCGGGCGGGAGTTCCTGAGAATGGTCTGTAAGGTATTGAAAGAGACAATTAGTGCACCTTGCCGGCACCTGGTCAGGCATAGAATTACTATTATTCAGGCCCTTTAGTTGTCTCCTAATCACACGTGTGTGACAGTATATGGAGGCGAAGGTCAGTGATACAGTTTGTATATTTGCAGATGAAAATCCACAAAGGGAACAAATGAATCACATATCTTAAAATAGCCTTTTTTATATTTAAGCTTTCGATTCCTACCAGGAACCATCATCATCAGGGAAGATGATTAGACTTGCAGGAACTCAAGGTAATATATAGCAAATAAGGAGGAAAGGTTTGGTGGATGTGGATGGGGTTGATGAGGTGGAGTTTGGAGGGTCTTATTTATTATTTGCATGTTCTTCTTTTCAAGCATGCATATGCTGGGTTCATGTCCAAATGTCTGTTAATGGCATTTTCATTCATTTCAGCTAGTTCTCAGGTACTTTTAGTATTAGCCTTGTATCTTACTTGTGCTGAGTCCCATTTATTTTTCTTAATTTCCTTGGAAGAATAAGGAACTTGGGATGCCAAGTTGTTTCCTGTGGACAGCCATGGCTATTACAGTGGGAGCATTGTGAATTACATGCAAACACACCAAAAAAATAAATATTTGAAGAGTAATAGATTTAAAATTATTGTTTTTTACAACATACTTGTACCACACTAACATGTATACTTTACATATGTTTAATGATTTATATCTTATACATACTTTTTTGTCTCTGTAAAATTCTGCATTGTCCATGCAGGTATTTTATAACATTCACCACTGTATTAAGTCAAAAACTCTCATGAGGTGATTTAAGTTAGTCCTCAAGTCTGGTCCCATTTGCCAGCTCCAAGATACACACTACATAAGTGGTTAGCCATAATATGCAGCTATTCTTAATTTGTTGCTATTATGTAGCTCAAGTGCACATTCCAGCAGCACTAAACCTGACAGATAGTCTTGTTACCGTAAATAACTAATGGATGATTTGTTTCTGAATGCACACTGCAACTGATCTATAAAGCACACCTAATGATAAAGACCTTTGAATTATATTGAAACACACAACTGACAGAAACAGTTTAAAGCAAAATGTGCTCAAATATTATAACAGCATAAGGAACTTTCTGAAAAGCTTATAAAGGTTCAGAAAAACTATAATGTAAGTTGTTTAAAAGGTCTAATTTATTAAAGAAAGCTGAATAGATTTAATTTACAACAGCTGGAAATAAAAAGGATCTCTATAACCCATAGGGAATTTTTTTAAATTACTGAATAAGCAGAAAAAACACAAAGACATCTTCAAACAGAAGGTCAGTAACTTTCAGCATTCTCTAATGAGAACTTGTTAACTTAAATTGTCATTTTCAGTCATTTTTGTCCATCCCAGAAGAAATGTGATCTATTGGCCATGGGACGCCAAAATGTTCTTGCTGCCACAGAAATCTAAGTGTTTTTTTTTTATTCTCCCTTCTTGTGGTGGTTGTACCACATCTGATATATCAGAACAAATACTAAGTGAGCTGTTATAAATAAATCACTTTTTCCTGCCTTTTACTTACTTAGGCTGTTCATAATGTTTAGAAGTAATTGGGGATACAGATCATTGCACAGTATAACCAACTATTTGAATATCCATGCATCTTTCGGTGCCCAAATAATGAACAAGGGTACCCTTCTACTCTGCCAATCCCAAAATACATTCTTCTTTCTCCATATGCTTTTGATTCTTGTTTTTGAACACCGACCAGTGGTAGATTAATGGAAATAATGACATATTGAAGATTCCAAATGGGAACATCAACTAAAAACTTAGTTTGACCATTACTAAATATACCATCTCTCATGAAACATTGCCTTTCCAAAATTGTGAAGTGTATTAAATTACCCATCAGTCTTCAAGAGTCATTTCTTTAGTGATACCATGATATAGCAACTTCTAAACTGAACAGATTATGAAGTGTTTTACACTAAACTACACAAGATAAAACAATTTAAAAAAAAAATATATTCCACATTTCAATCTGGACAGCACGGTGGCGCAGTGGTAGCGCTGCTGCCTCGCAGTAAGGAGGCCTGGGTTCGATTCCCAGGTCCTCCCTGTGTGGAGTTTGCATGTTCTCCCCGTGTCTGCGTGGGTTTCCTCCGGGTGCTTAGGTTTCCTCCCACAGTCCAAAGACATGAAGGTTAGGTGCTTTGGTGATCCTAAATTGTCCCTAGTGTGTGCTTGGTGTGTGGGTGTGAGTGTGTGTGTGTGTGTGCCCTGTGGTGGGTTGGCGCCCTGCCCAGGATTTGTTCTTGCCATGCACCCTGTGCTAGCTGGGATTGGCTCCAGCAGACCCCTGTGACCCTGTGTTAGGATATAGCGGGTTGGACTATGACTGACTGTCTGACATTTCAATCTGAGAGAGACAGAGGTTGGCAGCATGTGCTGATTTTTTACAGCCATACCCACAGTACAACAAACCACCCGGCTTGGGACCTGATTGCAGCCATTCAACAGGTGACATCTCAGCCCCACACTGGAACAGTGTGAATTTTTTTACGGTGGCTGGAATGCCAATCCTGCCTCCGACCTCCAATTTTTCCCTGCAAGTTGGAGGACATGCTTGCTGGACTTGATGCTCATTAACATCATACCCAGGATGAAGAAATTGCAGGTTAAGGGCCTTACACAATGGCCCAACCGAGTAGAGTCACTTCTGGTGTCCACAGGATTCAAACAGGCAACCTTCTGATTTCCAGCACAGATCCCTAGCCTAACAGCTCTAGAAATATGGTAACAGCCATTGATGTGTGTGATGCTCCATACAACAGACTCAGACTATGACTCGGGAATTTAGAGTCTTAACTGAACAACCAGCTGGTGAGAGATTGAAACACAGACCAAAATGTTCTTTATAAAAACAGAGATTCTGGTTTTATTCCATTAAATCCTAAGTACATTTACAAAAACAGTATATTGCAATGATTAAACACAGTTCACTGCAACGACAACATTAAAAATGAAAATAAGCAAAAATAGGTGCAAGTGACAATTTCCAGTATTTACTGTGACTGCAAATCAAATGGTGATGGAACAAAATGAAAAACAAACAAAAACATTGTCTTCCTCCTTCAACTAACACAGTTCAAGAAGGACAGAAAGAAAAACAGTCAAAAAGTGAAAAATCAAATACAAAAAATAAAGTTCAAAAGCACACACCCAAAAGCTCTTACTCCCTTATAGCCACAATCAGTTGGAGGTGAATTTAACAACACAGTCACTTTTCTTCTCACTGCTGAGCAGCTCAGAAATTGCCAAGAGGTCTGAAGATTGTCCAGAGACAACCACTAGTGGAAAGATAATCTATTTTATATGACTAGCCTTTTCCACCATGCCAATCTTGGCTAAACCAATCACTGAATACACAGATATTGACCGTGTGTCACTAGTTAATAAGATGAATACACTCCATATCTCCTCATGCACCCGACATGTAATTGTGCAGTTGAGCATTGCTATGTTCACTTCTACCAGTAAGTAATTCAGAAACTTCTAAACTATATTGAGAACTATACAAGAATAGAGTTCTTATCTTCATGCGTATGCTGGCAACTGAACAAGCGCTCTGTGTCTCCTCCGTTGTACTGGTTGATGATTGCCTCAGCATCAGTCCTGAGGCTGCACATGTGGGCATTTAGGCATCTGGGATAGCGTATGCCCATGAAGGGAAACCAAATGCTGGTGCCTGTCTTCATACTGCCACTGCATTGTCCCTCAATAGACTCCTTCTCCTCCAAATAAACTAAAAAGTTTATTTGCTTAAAAGCCCTCTTTACATTTTTTTTATAAAGCTATAAATGGCTATTAAAACAATAACCAAATTTTAAATTTGTGGCATAGCCTGTTACATTGTGACATTGTAAAGCCTAATTGTCACTAAAGGGAGGTAAGAAAAATAATGGACAGGGAGAGGAGATGAATTGCCAAATGTAGTAGACTAAAAACAAAGCCTAAGATCAGGAAAAGATTCAGTAAGTAAAAAAAAATGCCCCAAATCAAATAAGAGAAAGTTGCCAAAACTAACTAGAAACGTTTCCTAATCAACAAAAGTTTGAAGCTTGAAAATATTATTTTTTTCAGATACCTAAATCTAGGATACAAGGCATACTGTGCCACCATCTTAAATAGGGAGGGCCATGGAATCTCAGTGTCATGTGACAGGTAGTTGGCAAAGTGAAAGTAAACAGTATGGTCACAGGCAGAAAAAACAAACACCAAGTGGCAACAGGTCCAGTACAACAAAATGTCTCTGAGAAGATGTCACTGTCATTGCAATAAAAATTAACAAGTACTATAAAAACAAAATACTTGTGTTCAAAACTTCTCAGAAATCATTCAAAGTAGAGTAACGCGATACTGAAAATCTGAGAATTACACATCTAAATGACTACCAATTCAACTGGTTTTTTCAGATGTATGATATGTTTTTTTTTTGCTGATATTAACTGCAAAATAAATGTCAATGTAATCTTTGAATTATATAATGAAACAATTCCCGTTAACTGCACAAGCATTGGTCAAACATCCCAGAAAGCTTTGTATCATTGTGTCTTGTGGTGGGGAAAATGCAAGCTTGTACTCACAGCTGGAAAGTTTTATAATTAGCCTAAATTTTGAAACCAAATGGCATTAGGTTTGGTTTTTGGCTACCTCAATTCCTTGATTGGCCCTCTTATGATATGCCCAAAGTATCTTGTGGTATGATAATTATTTGTTTTGTATGAATTGAATTTGCAAATGAAAAGCAGTAATTGTTTTGTCTTGGATCAAACAAACAATTAATTTGAAAAGCACAGCTGCATATTTTCAGTTGCAGGGGTTCTGGAACTGAGGAATTAAAGGAATGTACTTTCACATTATAACATGTGACATACTGTTATGCCACATAATTCTCCCCAGTTGGAGAAGTTCAATTGGGTTCAATTTATCTTGTATGGTTTTCATTTATTGTTTGAATCCCCTCTCTGTATGTCTACGTGAGGTTGGGGGTAGCTGTGGGGGTGCAGGAAGTATATTATTACAGGTCAGCTTGCAACGTGAATATCAGATGTTGTTACAAAGATTTTTCATGCATTTTCTCACAGAGAAGACAATTTTAATTTGAATTAGCTTTTTGATATGATTTTGATACTTTTCAAAACAGCCATATAAAAATATTTGCCAGAAATTTGATGATAATAAGTCAATCTATGCCCCATTTCCTCAAAATAAAAAAAAATATTTTACATTTTTGGATAATTCCTGAAGCTGTTTTGTTTCCTAAACATAGAAAGTGTAATATACTGTAATAATGTTGTTGACTCATGGACTCACCCTCCTGGGTTTGAATTCTATGTCCAGTTTTTGTCAGCATTGGAGTTTCTCATGTTTTCTATATCTCTGGTAGGGTTTTCCCCAAAAATGTGCACAAAGATTAATTCAGATCTCTAAATATATCTGGCATGAGTACATGGCTGTGACTGGAGATTGACTGGCTTCACATTCAGGGAAGGTTTTTAACTTTTGCTCAATGTTGTTGAAGTAGGCTGTAACCTCCCATGATATTAAAATTATATCCATGAATTTAATCATGAATATAACAGATGCATGTAATACCCAGTATTAGTATACTGAGAGGCAGGATTGTTACCTGGTATACTAATAGTGGGTAGTGTTCCTCTTTCCCAGAATTTATGACTGCCGCGGTTACTCCACCAGGAAATGAGGCCTATTCTGAGATTAGTTATATATTTGTTTTTAAACAAGCTCTTTGTAATGATTTTATTGCAGAGTCAAAACCAGCCTTGCTCTGTTTGACATTTTATATGATGCAGGAAGCACCTACTGCGGTTGCAACGTCTGTCTGTTTGTCCAAATGAATCAGCCAGGCTCCATGTGGAATGATTTTGTTAAAATTTCACACACATACTCTTTAAGAAAAATTGTCAGGAAAGATCTGTTTTTATTGTGACATCTTGAAAAGACCATGCTTTTGAAAATTTTGAAAATTTCAAAGTCTCCCATTGAAAACACTGGTGAATCTGTAAACATGTCTTTCTTAAAACAGTGGAAACATTTTGTGGAACTTTAGTTACAAATTAGTTTACTGCTTCATATTTACCTTGGGAGTGATTACTTCACCTTTAAAATCGAGAAAAAAAGCAAAAATTCACTAATCAAAAAATAAATGTGAGTGGAAAGGAATTATCTAAGATAACTCTATAAGCATATAGTTAACAAATATATACTCTGTAGTTCCCTCTCACTAAAACCACTTTTACTCCTGTATTATCTGCATATAATTCAGTAAATCATATTCAGTATTTCTCTAACACTATAGTTTATCAGCAAAGCTCCAAACCTGCTCTCCATATTGGTCAAAAGCAGCCAACAATTTCATCTTGAGAAAAATTTGAACTCTCCATCGGGTACATCTTTTAAAAATGTTATGTTTTAGAAACCTAACAGTAGCACACCAATAAATGATCTGACTGCTGCAGAGTTTTGATTTTTGAGGTCAAGGTCAATATTACTTTATTGTCATCCATAACTGTGTACATATTCATAGTGAGATGAGGCAACATATCTGAATGAGCCACAGTGTAACATATAGCAACATACAACAAAGTGCAAGTTGTGACAGAGGCAATACAATAAATAGACAATAAATACAATAAACAGACAAATAGACAATGCAAATATGTAACAATATACATTTTTATGTATTCAAAATTGTGATGGCCTGCTGTGTTAAACTGTTATTCAGTCTTGCAGAATCAGAGCGGAAACTACGATATCATTTTCCAGACGATAAAAGAGAGAGGAGACCATGTGACTGGTGGGAATGGTCTTTTGCTATGTTACTGGCTCTATTATAGCAGTTGGTTTGAGAAATGTCTTTCAGAGGAGGTAGAGGTGCGTTGATTCAATTCAATATTTAGAATGTTGTCTAAAATGACTCCCATGCAATTGGCAAGGGGGCAGTGGCAAAATGTTGTAAGAACTGGGGTTTAATAAAAAGGTGTCCATTTTTTGTTGAGCTGAGGAACTTTATCTTACCAATGACCTCCTTATGGCTGCTGACTCTGGTCTAATCACTATTCTCATCCTCCTTGATCTGAGTGCGGCCTTTGATACTATTTGTCATACCACTGTCCTTAATAGATTATCTTTGATTGGCATTACTCACACTCCACTTGATTGGTTTAGATCCTACCTCTCAGGCCGCACTCAGTTCATACAGCTTAAAACCTTCACATCCCAACCCACCGCTGTTACTTCTGGTGTGAGCCCTGGGGCCTCTTTTTATTATTTACCTTCTTCCCCTTGGCAATATTTTTCGCAAATATAACATTCATTTTCACTGTTATGCTGATGACACCCAGCTCTACCTTGCTAGTAAACCCACCTCCTCGTTTCCACCACCCTTGCTTATTGACTGCATTGCTGAAATTAAATCCTGGTTTTCGTCGAATTTTCTTAAATTAAACAGTGACAAAACTGAGGTTCTCCTCATTGGTTCAAAATCATCATTATCCAAAACCAATAATCTTTCTCTTATTATTGATAACTCTGTTGTTTCCCCATCATCTCAGGTCAAGAGTCTGGGTGTCATCCTCGACAGTACTCTATCTTTCCAATGTCACATTAATAACATCACCCAGTCTGTTTACTTCCACCTACGTAATATTAATCGCATTTGCCCCTCCCTCACTCCTCATACCACTGCCATTCTTGTTCATAGTCTTGTCACTTCTCGGCTGGACTACTGCAATTCACTCCTCTTTGGTCTCCCTAATAAATCTCTTCATAAGCTTCAGTTAGTCCAGAATTCTGCAGCACATATTATCACTCAAACCTCATCTATTCACCATATTACTCCGATCTTGCAGCAGCTTCATTGGCTCCAGATCAAGTTTCGGACTGATTTTAAGATTCTGCTATTAACATTTAAGGCCATTCATAACCTCACCCCTCCATATCTGTCTGACCTTCTTCATGTTGCCATTCCATCCCGTAACCTTAGATCCTCTTCCTCCACCCATCTGACCGTCCCTCCGGGCCATCTAACCACCACAGGGAGCAGAGCTTTCAGCCGTTCTGCTCCCAAGCTCTGGAATTCATTACCTGCGGAGCTCTGAAACATCAAATCATATTAATTTTTCAAATGCAAACTTAAAACGCATCTGTTTAAAATGGCTTTTTCTTTTTCCTTCTGATTACAGTCATTTTGTTTGGTTTTAATTTTTAGATTTTCTGATGTTTTAAGTTGTTTATAATTGTGTCTTTCATTTATTTATTTTATTGTCTGTTCGGTGTTCTTGAGTTCTCTGAAAGGCACCTTGTATAAATCCATCCATCCATCCATTTTCCAACCCGCTGAATCCGAACACAGGGTCACGGGGGTCTGCTGGAGCCAATCCCAGCCAACACAGGGCACAAGGCAGGAAACAATCCCGGGCAGGGTGCCAACCCACCGCAGGACACACACAAACACACCCACACACCAAGCACACACTAGGGCCAATTTAGAAACGACAATCCACCTAACCTGCATGTCTTTGGACTGTGGGAGGAAACCGGAGCGCCCGGAGGAAACCCACGCAGACATGGGGAGAACATGCAAACTCCATGCAGGGTGGACCCGGGAAGCGAACCCGGGTCTCCTAACTGCGAGGCAGCAGCGCTACCACTGTTAGTGAGTAGTTGTAGGAAGTCAGGAGACACTGACATACTTGTTACTATTGTCATTGATGTGGATCCAGAAGTTATCTCCATATATATATAAACTAGCAAAATACCCGCGCTTCGCAGCGGAGAAGTAGTGTGTTAAAGAGGTTATGTAAACATATATATACATATACATATATACATATATATACATATCTACATATACACATATCTACATATACACATCCACATATATATACATATATATATATATACACATATCAACATATATATACACATAGATATACACACATACATAAACACACACATATACATATATACATATACATACATACATAGTGCATTGTAACACAGGCTGTGATTGTTACATGGGAGGGAGACGACAAATCACAGCTTCCCGCTTTCTAATCGGGCCTGTGATTGGTGCTTTGACTGATGCCCAGATCCCACCGTATGTCCCCTTAGGAGAGGCGTTAGGCAAGTGTAATTGAATAGCGGTGCTGCAAGTTTAGTTTACACCTGTTTTTAAGGCTTATTGACTGAAAGGGGCTTTCATGAAAAAACTTAGGGCTTTGCTACAGGATACACCCTCCACAAGTTAAGGAAGTAAAAATAAAGGTATATATTTCTGTTTTATTTAAACCTTTTAAGTTTGTATGCGGGCGGCATGGTGGCGCAGTGAAAGGTGCCAGTTAGGAGACCCGGGTTCGCTTCCCTGCGTGGAGTTTGAATGTTATCCCCGTGTCTGTCTGGGTTTCCTCCGGGTACTCCGGTTTCCTCCCACAGTCCAAAGACATGCAGGTTAGGTGCATTGGTGATTCTAAATTGTCCCTGGTGTGTGGGTGTGTGTGGGTGTGTGCGCCCTGCGGTGGGCTGGCACCTTGCCCGGGGTTTGTTTCCTGCCTTGTGCCCTGTGTTGGCAGGGATTGGCTCCTGTATTTAGGATATAGCGGGTTGGATAATGGATGGATGGACATTTGTATGCATAGCCCCATTTGCCCGTTTTCGTTTTTTTTCTTTCTTCAGTAATATTTCAGCAAACCCGGAGCTTGTCAGTTCAAATCCTGGTACTGACACCACTGTGTGACCCTGAGGAAGTCACTTCACCTGCCTGTGCTGCAAAAAGGAAAAGTAATGTAACAAATTGTACCTCAGATGTTGCAAGTTGCTGGAATAAAGGCATAAGTAAAATAGATAAATATGTATTATACACATAGGAACTATTCATTTATTTTCAGTTAAGTCATCTGCAGCAAACCTTTATAAATGAGGGTTTCTACTTTTTAGATAGTGCAAACTGTTTCTTCTTCATTGAGGTTTTCTCTTGGAGAGCTTTTTTCATTTCATTGAAAATTAAAGCAGCAGCTGCCAAAATTTGTAGCTTTCTTATTAATTTTTCAACATTGTGTAAAATAACTTTATAAAGTAACATAAAATGTTTACATACTGGTTATCCTTTTACACTAAAATATTACTAAAGAGATACAAAAAAAGTAAAATGCATATGTTGTTTTTCTTTAAGGAGATTAAATATTACTGAAGAAAGAAAAAAAAAACTAAAACAGCCAAATGGGGCTATGCATACGAACTTAAAAGGTTTAAATAAAACAGAAATATATACCTTTATTTTTACTTCCTTAACTTGTGGAGGGTGCATCCTGTAGCAAAGCCCTAACTTTTTTCGTGAAAGCCCGTTTCAGTCAATAAGTCTTAAAAACAGGTGTAAAGATATTGACAATAAGCTACGCAAACCCACCAAGACATGGAATCGTTTAAATCAAGTATCATTACATCTTCCTTTCTTAAAGAGAAGTAAGGCAGTACTTATAAGCTTAGTAATGTTATACATTTCAAATGCTACTTTGATAAACTTTATCACTTCAAACAACTGAACTATCCAGAACATTTCAGGCATACATCCAGCATTCAAACTATGTATAAAAAGCACAACTGTTAAAGGAATTCAGCATTTCTTAATTGAAAATGTTCTTTTAATCCTCAACATGTCTCAATGAGTCGTTCTGGTGGTTTTACTTGACGTTTTGATCTTCTGGTTAATTGTGTTTGCAGTTGAGATGTTCTTTCCTGATTTATACTTGTTTTCTCGTTAATATTTGTTTCGCTGGTGTTAGTGTTCTGATTAGAGGTTATTGGTCCTTTGATGTCTCGACGGTTTCTTCTTAGAACAGCTCCTATTATGCAATTCCGTCACATACTGGTCTATTGTTTCGCCGCTTTTCTGGAAACATGTAAAAAACTTGTGCCGCTCAAATGTCACATTGCGCTTTGGGTTGCAATACGCTTCGAATTTTTCAACTATTTTGTTCAATTTCATATTGTCTCCATCTTCTTCAAACTGAAAATTGTTATACACCTCTAGCGCCTCTTTGCCAATTACATGTAGAAGCATAGACGCTTTAATTTTTTCACTTTTCCTATCTGCTTCAATCGCAGCAAGATACAACTCGAATCTCTGTTTAAATCTTTTCCAATTTTCAGCTACATTTCCCTTTAACTGGAGATTTGGTGGGGGCTGTAACGTCTTAGCACTTTCTGACCACGTTTTCGTGTTACTCAAAGACACGAGACTTGTTCAAAAGCTGAACCTCTTCTTCACATTCCTCTTTCAATCCGCCACTTCTGACACCATGTAGTAATCTTGTTAGGTTCGTAGTTTAATCAATACACAGGATTGAAAGATATAATAACTTTTTAATAGACAGACTTTAGAGACATTTACTGTACATGTTACTACTCGTTCTTTAGTTCACGCCCATTCTCCTACTTGCATCGGCATTCACAGGCATTACTAATCATTCTGTAAGTATCCCTTAATAGACCTTACTAATCAACTATCATTACAAAATCCAACGTGGTTTGTGCCCTTCAGAATGAAAACAGTTTGCATTTACTTTTTTAATAAAAGGTGAGCTTTTAAGCCTGAGAAATCACCCTGTAAATGCACACGTTTAATTGCACATGTGTTAATATGTATGCTTACACAGTATTAAACCCACCAAGACATGGAATCGTTTAAATCAAGGCGCTGCGCTACCTTCTTCCAGATCGGCCCCAAGACGTTTCACATGATTACATAGGAGGCGTGATGATGCGATACGCGACTCCGCCCCCGTCCATTACAGTATATGAACAAAAAAGAGGTTCCAGTTATGACCGTTACGCTTTGAATTTCGAAATGAAACCTGCCTAACTTTTGTAAGTAAGCTGTAAGGAATGACCCTGCCAAATTTCAGCCTTCCACCTACACGGGAAGCTGGAGAATTAGTGAGTAAGTGAGTGAGTGAGTGAATGAGTGAGTCAGTCAGTCAGTCAGTCAGTCAGTCAGTCAGTGAGGGCTTTGCCTTTTATTAGTATAGATCATTTGGATACAAGTAAATTTATATCTGTTCAAATAATGTTGTCAAACTATACAGTGTTTGCCAGTTTTCACATATTTAGTAAAGTGAATATTACTTGAAATGTGTAGGTTTCATCCAGCATTACAGACTTTTCAGGATACAGTTAAACAACAGTCAAATACATGTAACTGCAAGAACTGACATAATTCTATGTACATTTACTCATCTTCTTTTACCAGTCTTGTTGAAAATGACTTTTATCTTTAAGGACATACCCAATACAGAGTATGGTCCTCCTCTGAAGGAGATAATTAAGAAGCTAAACTACAGTGTAATGAAACCTAGAACAGTTAAGCATAACTGACAGGAATTTATGCAGCGGTTATTTAATGTTTTGAGACCTTCTCTAGCACAATACATGTAATTCTAGACGCAACAGTACAAGAAAAATACTTTCTGTCACAGAAAATGGTGAATGAATGTTGGCAATACTTGTATCCAAAAGGTAATAAAACACGAGAGGCAGACTTTATAATATTTTGTGGAATGAAATATTTAAGTTCATTTGTACAAAATAACAAAAATGTGTGTTCTGTACTTTAGACAATGTTAATATTGGTTAAAATGGCACAGAAAGTGTAGCAAGTTTGTTTTGTTGAGATCCTCTGAGGGGGATAGCTGGCTTCAGATAGCGGTTATTGGCAGTGAAATAAATCACATAGGATAAGACTGACTACAAATTAAGGAATTGTAAATATGGATGGATTGCAGGAAAAGCAAAAGGATGTGGAAATACTTGAAAAGTTTCTCATATTTGTGGTTTAATTGATTATGTGGTGTTGTTTTGAATCGCCTTTACAAAGCCATTTGATAGTTCAGGAAAGACTAATATTTTTGCTTAATCAAGGGAAACTATGAAAAGAGTTCTTGCGTAATATACTTTCTTTCATAGAACTAACTGCATATTAATATTTACTTCTACTGGTTGTTTATTGGAATTTCTCCTACAAAAAAGCAGTTATTATCTTGAGTATAAATTAGATTTAGTAAACTGAACAAAGGGAATAGTGATGGAGCAACAATTTTCAATGAAATAGTTCTCCAGGGTTGTTTCCGGTTTCTGCTCTAAATTCTAATACCTAGAAATGTTAGGGAAGTGAATGTGATGAATATTTAGGTGTGTGAACACACATCACTCAGTTAATCAATTTTTCTTTGTCATCTAATAATTGACTATTACAGAAAAAAAGCACAGTAAAGTGAATTGGTGAACAAGATACTCACAGCAATAATAATAATAATAATAATACATTTAGGGTGGCAGCTATGAGCATTATATTTTGTTTTACGTATATATTTTCAGTATCAAACCTAAAACATGCATCAGATGGCAATGCTTGAGGATCTGTAGGAGCATAAAATGTGTAATGATATATGATTTAGTACTGTTGCCTCTCAGCCCAAGAGTATTGGATTCATATTGCAACCTGAGCGCTAGCTGTTCAGAATTCACACGTTCTCCCATGTCTGCTTGGTTTGTTTTCATATTCATGCCTCAAAGATATGCATGTTAGGTTAACTGGTGACTCTAAAACAGACTAATACAACGTGACTTTCAGTAATAAGCCATCCAAGAGCAATGGTGAAAATCTTGCCGGGTCAACAAAGAAAAGAGCATGACACTAACAGTGATTACATTCATGGTGATTAAAATTCTGCATAATAAAATTCTGAACATTCTTATAATTAAAAGCCTGCAAAGCCCTACTGTGCACATGCATTCTCAGGACAGTTGTATCAATGGTAATTCCAACACGAGTCGAGAGAGGGTGCTGTAATTCACGTTTTCTTCTCTTTCATCTACACAGATGTCAAAGATTCCTGATGCCACATCTGCTTCCGCTTCTTGCCCACCTCTTACATTCTGAAAGCCATATAAAAGCCAACATCACTGCATTTCGACAGTCTTAACTGATGGACTTGTTTCTGAAAAGACGTCATCTAAACAAACGTTTATTTGTTACAGCTTTCTTATGTATTTTCCCATCATTAAACAAAGAGCACTGGCTGATGGCCCAAACCTTTATCTGTGCTTGCCTTCTTATTTTACACTACAAAGAAACACCTTGTTGCCAGTTATGGATAAAATCCCACACGTGAATGAAGAATGAGGGAGAACTGCTCACCCTAGGTGTGCGTTTTTCCGATTACTGAAGTACAGAGATGCTGGCATGGTGACACAGTATTCAGTCTGCTGCTGAGCTTGAAAGTTATAGGCATGATTCCCAGCCCTATTACTGCCTCTGAACAGCCTGCATGTTCTCCATTTCATGTTTTACAATTAGGAGGCATTATTTTTGGACTGCTATTTTAAATTTGTGGTTTATAATTATTACAATATATAATTTGTTGTTCTCAATCGACATTGAGCAACTGAGACATTGATGTTATTATTCTAATTGTTACTAGGGGCACAGGTATCATTGCTGGGCATAAATGGTGTTATGTACCAGTAAGAACTTGTTCTCTGGTTTATTTTCTGTTGTATTTATTTTTGTTGTTTTGAATTTATTGCTCATAATTTGTTTGTTTTCATGTGATTTTTGTTAATATTGTTATGCTTAATTATTTTTTTGTATTTATGTATTGAGTATTTCCTTGTGTTCCTTGTGTTTTATAGGTGGTAACCCAAAAGGCAGGTCCAGTCTAACATCACTCCTAAGAGACCACCTTTCACATATATACAGTATTTAAGGCTATAACTCAGAGGTTCATTGATTGTAGTGGAGTGTTTTTTTTTGTCTGTGAGTATTTTTATCTAGATTGCTATAGTTTTGAATGATTTTTCTTCTGGTCTCTGGATTTTGATTATTTGATTTTCAATTTGGATTTGGTTGCCTTGGATTACATTTTAGACATATCCTTTTGCCTTATGTGTGTTTTTTTCCTTATTTTGTTCTCCTTTTGTTTATATACGTAAACTCTTAATTTCTAAACATTTTTGGTTGCTTTTGTCTTTTCAAATCACAGCTAGTTTCCTCCCCCTTGAAGGTCTTTTGTGTGTATTTTGAACATTTAAAGTTTTTTTGAACCTGTGCCCCATTTTGGGCATGGGAAGGCCAAAAGCACTGCCTTTTTGAATTTGGGGTCAGTCTGCCTAGGATGAGTCCAGCTTCTAGGCAGGCCAGTAAAGGTCATGGTCTGGTTTGTTTTTCTTTTTAGAGGCCAGTCATCCTTTTCACTCTGTTTATGTTGTCGGCTCATACATGGACACACATTCTTTTTAATAACAGAGAGAGATTCACATGTTGAGCTCATTTAGAAACGTTCTGTTTTATCTTGGAAGGGATTTTGGAGACACCTCTTTGTAAAACATATACCTTTCTTACCAGCATATAATATTCTTAATGTAGACCTGCAGTATAATGTCTTATCTCTGTTGATACAGGCACTTTCATTTGCATATTCTTATACTTCCCAGCCTTTTCAGATATGCAATTCACAGTTGCAGTTCGCTCAGACCCAAGGCTACGGTGCACAACCTTCTGTTAGTAGTTTCTTTAGACCTCAACAAGGTATTTCTGTTACTGTAGTCTACTGTCAGGAGTGTCCTACCCTCACCCCTGTTTGACCTACCTGAGAAAGGAATGTGCTTCCCGGCCCCTTGAGATAGAATAGAGCAAAGTGCAAGCAGGAAAGCATCTTAAAATTAGTTAACCAGGTAGCACCGTAAATGAAACAAAACAGTGTATGGAAATTCACACCATACAACCTAAATCATCCCATAGTTCTGACAGCAGAACAGCAACACATCTGTAATGTGGGTTGTTGTCCAGGTGGCACTTGTCTTGTTGCTTGAAGTTTCAGCGTTGAATCAAAAACACTTTCAGTCTGACTTCCTTCCTCTGATTAGTTAATTTTTATGATCTAATAAAGTTATACTTAGGTATGGCCCTGCCTCTAAGGCAACTTTGCCTTTATCCAGAGCTCATAAAGCTAAACTCCTGTCACTTTTGGAGCTCACACTTGCTGACATCAAAAGAAGCAGACTATGCTTATATAATTTAGAAACAGTCTAGCCAGCTTGCATAACTTAGAAACAGCATATGAAAATACAAATGTTGCACATACTTTTTAAGTAGCAGTTCTGCTTATACATATGATTTAAACCTCTTATCTCTTATCAGCAAGATCTTGCACTGCCAAGCAACATCCTATACAGCAACATTCCAAAACCCTTCACTTAATAATGCCTGCAGAATCTTTGACACTTTTCACAATTTTTAACTAAATACAAACAAGGTACATTTTTCTTATAACATAAACTGTTTTAACATAGAAAAGGAATAAAGTGTCTTTGTTCCTTCTTGAAAATGTTTGGTCCTGCCTCATTCACTTTGCTAAAGATGAACAGTTTTAGTCAGAGATTATAATATAAACAGTTTCATATCTGAATTTGAGAGTTTATACATTAGACCTTCTTACGGACTTAGATTTCTATTAGTGAAGGTGAGTTGTTCACATTTGAATGCTCTTGACACCAACTTTGATTCTTCTAGCACCCTTAAAATCTCCAGCACTCATAATAAACAAACCCTGTGGCAGAGTGCTATTTTGTAAGCAGATCTTTACAATCACACTAATCCCCATGCCCACTAACGTCAAAAAGACAGTATGCACTATTGTCATTGATGAGTCTAAATCGGCCTGGTGTGAGTGGTGTGCACTATCATGCACCATCTTCCCATTCTCTGTTAGTCCTTGTCTTGTACCTGATAAAATTGAAATTAACATTGACTTCCATAACCACATAATGCAAAAACAAGTGGATGAAAGGGGGGTGGGGGGGGGGGGGGGGGGGGGGTGTTTATTAGGCAGATGCTGTTGTGAAATTCAGGTAGAATGAGCCTGCTGTTTACCTCAAATGATGAAACCTGAAAACTATTGGATGATTCAGGAGAGTACCTGAGTTGGCCTGATTTTAAAATTAAAACACATGAGCTACAAATATGTTTTACTACAACCAGCTTGACCCACTATGTTCCACATAATGTTGGGTTAATGACAAGCTGAAGCTTAAAATGAAAATCAACAAAAGAAAGAATAAGGAGGATGACTTCAGGTAACTAAGTAGATGCCCACATGAAAGAAAAACAATAATGCATCATATCCTGCATGTAAAGAAACGAACTAACAATGCTGCTGAGCACTCTAAAGAAAAGCAGACTTCACTGAGAAAAGGATTGGAAAGGCAAAAGACAAATATTTGAAAAAAGGGCTACAGTCCAAAGTGAGAATGAAGCTGCAGCAAGGGCACATGCAGAAAGCAAACATTGGCAGGGTGAAAATGGGGTCAGCAAGAAGATATACATTACTGATGGGGAAAAATGTGACATGTATTAGGGGAAGAAAAGCCAAAGTGATATTGGCTTGGATTCTAGTAAGGGAGGTCAAATGAAAGTCATTGGTTGCATGACACCCCTGTAAGGCGCTCAAGCCATAAAAAGTATACAGAACCAAGCCAAGGAAGCCAAGTGAATAGATAGAATGGAGAGATTCTGCACGTACAACCTGTCCATTGCAAAGGGATATGGAGAGGTTTAAATAGTTGAGGCTTAACCGATGATGTGTTGCTCATCTTCTTGAAGCTCCTTCACAAAGGCCCCATTTTACTGAGCATGGGGAAGAGTTATTTCACTAGCTTTAGGAATTTCCTGGATACATATCATATGAAATTCAAACTATTAAACTACTGTTTAAATCGCTTTACCAAAATTACTGGTTTCAGGGAAAAAAACAAACTTGTTTTGTCTGTATGGCTGTAAAGCTCTTCTTACAGAAATGTAAGAATACATTATCCCATGCTCTGCATCTTCTCTTTATGTTGCTCACAAAGTAAATGGTGTAGAAGGCTTTAACTGCTTTAGAATTCTCTTACATTATTAACTTTATGTTAATGTAATCTAAACCATTTCAAGATCACAGGGAACGAGAGTCTATCCCAACAGCACTGGGTGTAGGAGAGCAAACAGCGCTGGAACAGGGGACAAATCAATCATGGTGTCCACTCACATTCACAGATTATAAGTTTTCGAATCATCAGTTAACCTAACCATCACATGCTTGAGGATGTGCAAGGAAAACTGGAGTGTCCACACTAACACAAGGAGAATGTGCAAACTCCAGACAGGCAACACCCAGGTGTAGCATTCAAACCTATAATGCCAGACCTGTAAGGTAGCATTGCTAACGACTGTGTCTCCATGACATTCTTGAAGGTACTTATAGATAAAAAAATAAAGAGACACTTTATAATATGAACGTTAGATGGCAGTGTAGTGGTTATGAGTTTGAATAGCGTGCCTGATCGTGGTCTGTGCAGGGTCTGCATCTTCTCCACATGGCTGAGTAGATTTTTTTTCTATGGCTGCTCTGACTTCCCTTGTCCACATAAAAATGTTAGGTTAATTGTCTCGTATGAACATGTATGAGTAGGCCCTGTAATGGATTGGCACGGCATCCAAGGTTTTGTCCAATCTAGCAACCAGCAATGAGAGAGCAGACTCTGGTCCCTCACAGCCCTCAACTGGACTAAGCAGGTTTGAGTATGCTGAAATTATTTTACAGGGTTGTTATTATTATGTGTACAGAATACGGTGAAATTCTTACTTGCATGTGCTAATCAAAATGCAACCCATCACCACTCCCCAGTGCCTGATAAGTGAATATAATAGTTTTGACTTGGCAGGAAAACAGATAACTAGTTTCGTGAGTTAAACTGGGTGATGCATGCAAAAGGAAAAACAAACAAAAAAAAATAAAGCAACAAAATCCAGACGAGCGGCAAAAGTCACACGCAATAATCCGGCAAGAAGTCGAAAACCAGGCAAGAAAGGAAAAATAATCACAAAGAGAATTTAAAAAGGTTTGGAAGGTTTTATCCACAGATTAGGTAAGGCTCCGTGCAAGGCTGACATTTTATCCTATCTGCCGACCCTGGAGACCACACCCCTAGAAACATGGAATGCAATATTGACAACTGTATGAAAAAATGGCTTCCATAACAGGAGAAGGCTATAATCATAACAATAACTACCTAGCCTCAAATCTTTTTTGTTTTTCTTAAGTGTGAAAATCATGTGGTCTAAGTGAAAAAATTGGAGCGAGTCACAAAATAAGTAGTGCCAACTGGGCCACCCCATTTAGCACTGGCAACAAAAATGTGAACAAAATAAACAGCCACACAATGGTGCTAAATAGACAAAATTTCAGGCAATTGTCTTAGTGTTTGTCGTACTGCGAAATCTCAGAAATAATGGGTCAGGCTTTGGGAATGCTCCAGTCTCTTGGCTGCTCTGGTCCAAAATAAGGCACCACTTTCCAGGGACAGCCACTTTTATACCATCTGAACCAGAAGGGGCAGGGCTTCTCTGGCGCAGTTGACTTCATTGGGCATCTTCTCAGGACTCTGAGGAAAAAAGGAGACAAGACCGTTAGCGACAGCGCCCTCTTTCATCCCGGAGTGGTACTGCTTACCTCAGGTGAGCCTAGAACGCGATCCTCATGACAATACCTAAAGGAAATATCTCTAGGTATGTATTTTAAGTACTGTATGTGGCTGTTAGTATGTGATTTTCCTACACAACAAACAAATTAATTCATAACAGAGCTGTATTGTCTTTTATAACACATAGCAAATGTTACATTTTGGTGTGGTGTGGTCTTATACTGCTTAGTACTGCTTCCTCACAGTTTCAGGAGTGCGGATCTGTTTCCCTGTCCAAACATTTCCCTCTGAAATTAAAATGTTTAGCTATCCTATGGGCAGTTTTCATGTTCTCTGATGTCTGAATGGGCCCTGTCTTACATCCAAAAACTGCATTAGGTTAGTTGACCAAAATCAATGTGATTTCAGCAATTAAATGTCTGCATGAGCGTTCAGATTTGGTTCCTGAGATATCCGGGATGCTGCGGGTTAGGGTCCAGCTGTCCATGAAATGGAAAACAGCAGTTATGTATGCAGAATAGTATATCCTGATTGGCTATACAGTTATTTTGTAAGAGTCTGGGGAAAAACGCAGAAAGGTAATTTTTTATTATTTATCATTTCTAACCTTTAATGAGAGGATCATTTTTGTAGGTAGTAGTTTAATACATCAGGTGTTTCCCTTTCAAATTAATTCATTTAATGGATCAACTTCATTATAGCTAAGGAGATCACAACAATTATCCATTGATCTTCCAGATCAGTTTAGTACAACATAGTGTCAAAGAGAGCTGGATGGCTATCCTGACTGCAATGAGAGCAAGGCATGGGCCACTGGTTTGGTGACAACTGGGTGATGGTCAACTTGGTGAAAAGACAACTCGGCGAAAGACAACCCAGTGAAAAGACAACTCGGTGAAAGACAATTCAGCGAAGAAACAACTTGGCGAAATACAACTTGGAGACATCCTTTACCAGGTAGGTAATAATTAGGTTCAAAGAGATTTTTTAATTAAATTTAAATGACAATGTGATTTAAAATGTTGAAAATAAATTTATATAATTGGCGAGCGAACTTTAGATAGATAGATAGATAGAGAGATAAATAGATAGAGTAGATACTTTATTAATCCCAAGGGGAAATTCACATACTCCAGCAGCAGCATACTGATACAAAAAAAAAAAAAAAAAAAACAATATTAAATTAAAGAGTAATAAAAATGCAGGTAAAAACAGACAATAACTTTGAATAATGTTAACGTTTAACCCCCCCGGGTGGAATTGAAGAGTCACATAGTTTGGGGGAGGAACGATCTCCTCAGTCTGTCAGTGGAGCAGAACAGTGACAGCAGTCTGTCGCTGAAGCTGCTCCTCTGCCTGGAGATCACAGTGTTTAGTGGATGTAGTGGATTCTCCATAATTGATAGGAGCCTGCTGGGCGACCGTCGCTCTGCCATGGATGTCAAACTGTCCAGCTCCATGCCTACAACAGAGCCTGCCTTCCTCACCAGTTTGTCCAGGTGTGAGGCGTCCTTCTTCTTAATGCTGCCTCCCCGGCACACCACCGCGTAGAAGAGGGCGCTCGCCACAACCATCTGATAGAACATCTGCAGCATCTTATTGCAGATGTTGAAGGACGCCAGTCTTCTAAGGAAGTATAACCGTCTCTGTCCTCTCTTGCACAGAGAATCAGTATTGGCAGTCCATTCCAATTTATCATCCAGCTGCACTCCCAAGTATTTATTCTTTATACTGCAGATGGAACAAACTCTATCTTACATTATCTTCTGCAATCAAAATTGCTAATCCTTTATATAAATTGTATTGATTGTAATCATATGATAACGTTATTTAGAATGCAAAAGGTGACCTACGAGTACAGCTTAAGGAATATCTTTACTCTCAATGTATTGGGACTCTCATAAAGCAGGTGATTTTGTGGATTTTCTGGCGCCCTACGTTGTCATTTAAATATTATTAAAAAATCTCTTTGGACCTAACTATTACCTAATTGGTAAAGGATTTCACTGTCTTTTCGCCGAGTTGTCTGTCACCCAGTTGCCTTTTAGCCGAGTTGTCTGTCGCCCAGTTGCCCCTGAACGTGGGCCACTATCCTTTCCCAGAGCACACACAGCCACATGGGAACAATTGAGGTTGATCATTTAAATTAACCTGTATGTCTTTGCAATGTTATAAGAAACTGGAGTACCCAAAGAAAATACAGACATGGGAGAACATGCAAACTCCACATAAGCAGTGGCCAGACCCAGGATTAAAAACCTATCTGTGAATTAGAAGTACTAAATAAATAAACAGAGGTAATTAAAATAATTTTTTAAGACACAGGCAAAGGTTTTCACAAATGGTGGACAAGTAGTGGAATAACCACAGGAGTGTGTATACATTTCAAGCTGTTTTGGAATTCTTGTTTAATTATCATTGTATTGAGTTATCATGTACATCTAATGCCTTTTTTTGACCCAGGTGCCTTGCAACGCTAATGCACAGTAAATGACAATTCTTTATTAGTCATTTCAGTGTGGTTTTAATCTGCACAACATCCTATTAAACTGTACTTTTATGATTTTGAGCATGAAGTTAACAAAGAAAACTGTTAAATATTTTTCTCAAATTATTTTTCCACTTCTGTTGCCAACTCAAACACATGGCAATCTTTAACTGGCAAGGATTTCTTTAATGCATCAGCTAAAAGACTCATATTCATGTAATGGCCAAAACATGCGCTTCCCAAAATCCCACTGTTTAAAATATCTAACACTCAGCATCCTTTTCTGCTTAGAATAATATTAAATGCAGAACACAGTGTTTTGATACAACATTACAGATAATCAGATCCATTATGGGAGATCATGGCCCCTGTTCCTAAATTCTCACTTTCTTTTAGCACCAAGTGAAACAGGCTCCATTTATGCGCTGCTGTCCAACAATGACGAGGTCTAAAAATGCTTTGAAGTTAAGTGCAGATTTAAAACAAACATAAATAAATAAAAGGCTTTAACCTTTTCATTTGTACCTCTCTAACGATGCTGTCCAAAGAAAGGAAACCAGCCCACATTAAGTGAAATAAGACCATAACATATAGAGAGCTGCACTATACAAAGTCAGACAGTCTTGAGATTATGCTACCATTTAATTGTGTTCTTGAGATCTGATTCTTTATCACTGTTTTGAGGATCCACTGTAACTGCTGGTTTACATATCAGACAATTTCTCAATTAAATTCTTCTTTGTAAGGAACATTTGATTTAATTAGAAGGCTTCAGGACTGAAGTTGAAATCAACTCTTTAAGAGAGTCACAATCCTAAGCAGTAGTAATCAAAGGGGACACCAGAAAAGGCAGGAAATCCTGATGTTTACTTCACCTGAAAACAGTGCACTTTATTCTTACAACCTACAGAAAAAGGCTTTGATTTGTCAACTGAAAAAACCACCATCCAGGTAGCAAGTAAAAGTCTTCTTGAAGACAATAGTAGTGTTCTACAGACACAGGCGTGGAGGAGACAGACTGTCATGGAGATGGAAATGCAGAGTGAAACAGTGACTGTCACAGATGAGAGATGAGAAGGGACAGAATTCAACTGGTTGGGAAACAAACAGGTTGTAAGATAAGTAGAGACAGATCCAAGGAGTGATTTCTTCTCAGAAGTATCATCACCGTGTGCATTGGCACCGATGTACAGTTTCAGACTCCGAGTACTTGGAGCCATAAACGAACGACCAGGAGATGGGAGAATTGAGGCACAGACAATGATGGCTGTTTAAAAAACAAAAATGAATTCTGTTTTATTCCAGATGTGTCAATAACTGTTTACAGTAATGCCTTGCAATTATATACACAGTTAAATGGAAGAACGCTAACAAAAACAAGAAAAATAAGTGTGGGTGCTATATACAATAATTACAGTGACTCCAAGGCAAAAATTGATGAGAAAATACAACAAAAAGCCTTTTCTTCCTTCTCCGTCTTCATCAGTCAGTTCAAGAAGAACAGACAGAAAAACAATCAAAACCAAAAAGTGACAAATTATGCACAACGACAATAATGAAAAATGAGCACCCACGCACACACATTACTTCTACTCAAAAATATATACAAATCAGAAGTAAACTACAAACTTAAAAACGTTTCTCTCTGCTCTACTAACTCAGCAGTAAAGATACGCTCTTTCATTCTCTCTCTCTATCTGGTCAAAAGATAACCCCTGGTGGTCTGGACTTCAGTTTTATGCAGCTAGCCTACTGTCCTAGCCACGTCTTCCGAGACTCCGCCATTAGCAAGTGGCATCATCCTCCAACTCTGATCAGATGCTATGTTGTTAGGAAACATCAATTCGAATTCATGCTTGAGGTTAATATAGCGGCATCAGACACATGCCTTGGTGTAGTACTGGTTCAAGTCCGGAGAAGCCCTCTGACTTGCAGGCCTTCAGATTAGTACTTTAACTGGCAAGGGGGCTCCAAATACTGGTGCGACTTTTCCCCGCCATCGTGTTCACCCTTGCTAGAATGCTAAAACAACAGGTAAGTAACTATTTTTTCTGAACGTGATAAGGTATAAAAAGCTAACGCTACTTTTAAGTGGCCTGAGGACTCTGCATATCACACACCAGGACACAGTGTGTTTTGCAGATGCCATGATTTCCTTTGAGTTCCTCTTCCCTCCACATAAAATTCAAGTTATGCCTTGTAAGTTGAAGTACAACATTCAGTGTTATACATTAAGCTGTGCTGCTGTGTGGAGTGGTTTCATTTCCATAGTTATAAATTATGTCAAGTCATGTCAAAACATTACTTCAAACACAGCAAATTAATGTTAAATTTGGAAATTTTCTCCTGAGCACAGTGTTATAATGGTGCAAGAGTTAGGGCTGCTGCTCCACAGATCCAGTGTTCTGCATTCAAATCTCCCAGGCGCTCCCTTTCTGTTCTTCCCCTTCTGTGCATTTTTCTCCTACATCCCCAGGTCATGATATTAAGTTAATAAGCAAGTTGAAACTGGTCAAGTGGGTGCATAAGTAGGCTCTTCAATGGAGTGGTGTTTTGTCCAGGGTTTCTTTCTACCTAGCACTCTATGGTAATGGCGTAAACACCAGACCCTGAAGCCTTGAAATAGATTAGGCTGAAATGAGAATGTTGTGTTGTGTTTTCTTTAGCAAAACTGATTATATAGATACAAATATTACAAATAAATGTAGTCTAGCATGTAACAGTCACAGATGGATTAACTATCTTTAGAAACATTTGGAATGGAGTTAGCTCAATACTGCCCAACTATGTCTTTTGTTCAGGTGTGTTCACATTTCACATACAATGCATGCCACATATGTGCACTTGGGGATCACCTTCTAGGCTCTGAGGAAGTAAGCAGTTCCACCCCAGAGCTCAAGGATTATGCCTAGCCCCGCCCACAGCACTATAAGAAGGCTCCACCCCTGATACCATAAAACTCAGATGCTTCCAGAAAGTGGCATCAGATGATGACCCGGTGTTCAAGAAGGACAGAGATCCAGCTCTTTGCTATTCCTTTGTGAATTAAAGGCTGACTGACTGTCTGTTTTCTCATTTGTAGGTTCAAAAGACTGTAAAAATGAAACTCGCTTGGTACTTCCACTGTTTTTCTGTGTACTGTGGTCTGCTTCCCGGCTACATTACATGTGAAAAGCTCTAACAGCAGTTGCCATGTCTGTTTGTTTGTCTGTCCACATTGAAACACCTCAGGTCCCAGTAGACCGATTTTATTGCAATTTGTCAAGGAAGTTTAGCTTTCTTTGAGATATTTTGATGACAGCACTCTGTACAAAAGTTTGGCAAATTTACAAACTCTTCTATCTTAATTGTGAAAAATATTTTGTGAGACTTTAGTTACAGATCAGTTTACTGTTATAGATTTACCTTAAGAGATGTCAATTGAGATGCCACTGCTGATGCCAAAATGAACCCCAATACAATATAGGCAAATGCTGGAATAAGTGCATATGTCCAAGCTGCTTGTACATCCTACTACTTGAGGCTGTAAAATTAAAATTAAAAAAAAAAGCAAAAAGTCACTTATCTCGAAATAAGTATAAGTGGAAAGGGATTATACTATACTGTATATTGTCAAATAATATACTGTAGTTTCACCCCTGAACAAGGGTAGGCAGATCCAACGATTGACAGCGAGACAAATCATGACATCATTTCCAGTTTCCAGTCACCCACCACTTCCTCTCAATCGACCTCTTAATTGGCTCTACCACCATCTGTCAGCAGTCTACTACTAGATTCGTGTCTGGAAAGGTGTTATTTTGAAAACGTTAATTATTTTGCTATTTTGTGTTTTCAGTTATACAATTTTTGCAAACAAGTGCCCCAAATCTTTATGCTCTCTCTGCATTTTTATTACAATATCTGTCAATGTAAATGTTTCCCTGTAAACACAGAGTGAACAAATGTGTACTCAGTATTGATGTTTTATTGAAAACAACCTCACAGTTGCATTATCTGCACATTGTAATGATTCAGTATTTGTCTGACACTGTGACTGAAAATGACTAATTTATTGGTATAGCTTCAGGCTTGCTCTCCATCATGGTTAAAAGCAGCAAATATTTTTTTCCTTGAGACTTCAACAGAGATTTTAACTCTCCATCAACTACTTCTTTCAAAAACATTTTGTTTAAGAAAACTGAACCACAATTAGTCACAGACCCTCCAAGGCCAATAAAAGGACATTAATTGATGATATTTTTACATCACTTGAATTGGAATCTGCTGTCTTTGAAAGCTATTGAGCAACCACAAGCCTATTGATGTTGTCAGAAAGTCCTTTGTCAGGTTGAATTGCGACCTCTAATGGCAGAATATTTCCATGTGAAAGTTCAGGCTTCACACGTCTTTCGTTCCCTTGTTTACTTGCTGCACGTTGTGAGAATAGTTTGTCCTTTTCTCCTATCACTTGAGCCATTAATGCTGTGCATCCTTGCGGAAAAGTAAATTTATCATAGATAATTTGATATAAAGAGGTTCAAATGTTTGTTTAACTTACACGTTCAGAGTATTTAAAATGTGTAATTGTACGTAACGTTGTAACTTAGTGTATGCATTTAATTTTGTTTACAGACCACAGCAACAGGAATTAAAGTACTTTCAGAGTTCAGATTGTGTTTGAAATTAATCCTTACCTCGCTATTGGAAAGGGGAATTTACAAACACAGTTGTACCACTGTGGAGTTAACAGCGGCACCTCCCGTGGCCAGACATCTGATCGTGTCTGCAGTCGTTTGGACTTTATCACACCCGCATTTCTTAAACCAGCCTGTCATACTGAGACCAGCTCTTATTTTTAGACGATGTAAAGTTCTGTTAAAAGGCCATAGTCTACTAACTCTTGTAAAGTGCTTTCTGTTATCATTGAGCTATTCTTACAAGCATATTTAATAAACAAAAATATGATAACTGACTCTTTGAGGTTGTAACTAAAACAATTTAAAATGCTCTGACTTTCAATCAGTTAACTAAGTCCCTGAGCATACCTAACTGTTACACCATGGATATCTTTTATAGACTTTTGTCAGCTTTGTTTCTGTGTGATCTTAATGATCTTCTGTGCTCTGTTATCTTGCTGCACTGAATTTTTTTCAGGTGAGCTTTGTAAAGTGCCTTGCAATGGTATGTTTTGTTAAGGGTCCTGCTCTGTAATAAGGAGACCAGGGTTCACATCCGCATCCTCCCTGCATGGAGTGTGCATGTTCTCGCGATTTCCTGCGAGTGCTCCAGTTTCCTCCCACTGTCTAAAGCCACACAGGTTAGGTGAATTGGAGATGCTAAACTATCCCTTGTGGCTGTTTGGTGTGTGGGGGTGTATTCACCCTATGATGGACTGGTGCCCTGTGCCCTAGAGTTTGTTCGTGCCTTGCACACTATGCTTGCTGGGAAAGGCTCCAGCAAAACCATCCCCGCGACCCTGGTCTGGATTAAGTGAGTTACAAAATAACATGACATGTTTTATACAACACCATTTTCAGTGAATAAATTCAGACAGTTTAAATGATCAGATTCATTTGATTAACTCTGTTTTCGTACTCTACAAATCTACAGGGAATCAGTCATTAGAAAATGCCTAAATTCAACATAAATAAACTGGCCATCACTGACCCAATGAGTTTCATTCATTTTTTACGGCACGACAAGCATTTTACCATTTTACCTGACTGTTTTTATAACCTATTAAAACATGCATGTTTGGCTGATAGGCAATTGTACATTCGACCACCCTAAGTGACTGTTCATATGCACCCAGCAACAAACTGGTGCCCCATATATTATGTTCTGCCATCTGCTCAGTGCTGCCAGGAGAGGCACCAACACCTCTGGTTAAGTGAACTGATATTAGATAATGAGGTTATTAAGCAGTGCTATTCACAGTAAATAATATGCTCTTACTCAGATTAATCTTAAACATTGCAAACATGGACGTCATGAGTACTAATTAGTATACAGTATTACAAATTACTAATATAAATCACTGCATCAGAGATGCTTTTGGTCAGGTTCTACCCTGACAATTCCCTTAGTCTCTGATTATTTAGATAGATAGATACATAGATAGATAGATAGATAAACACTATAAATGTCCAAAGGAAGAAGAGAGAGATAGATTCAATGACAATGACAAACTAAATAAAGGCTCTCCTTGAGGAATTCAGCATTAATAATGTTTATACAAACAAGCTGTCTGAGCTGGTGTATAATAATTTAATTCATGAAGGTATATTGAGTCCAAAACCAAATATACATAATGTAGTATATAAGTATCCAAAAGCAACTCTGCCAAAGGAGGTTTCTATATTTAAAGATGGCCTCAGGAAGCTCTGTTGTTGCATTTACCTTGAATATAAATTATCTTTAGTACATTTGTGAAATTTGATAGTAAGCTGTTTACGAGAACTGTTTTCAGAATCTTAATATCTGTATTTAGTAAGACAATTGGTTTGTATCATGTTTATTCTAAGAGGTTTTTGTTTTGTATGGAAAAACAGAAACTGATACCTGCAGTTTATTTTAGGTAAGAGCTGGCTTCAATAAACATGGATAACTTATTAACCAATTTTAACAATTTTTTTTTTTATGTACGGGGTTGGCAAAAGTAGTTTTACAGTTTTTAGTAAGCAAAACAAAGTTTATTGTTGTATTATTATTTATTTATTATTATTTTATTATTTATTTGTATTATTTCTCTTCTTATTATTATTACTAAAATGTGCTTGAGTGTAGCAATCATAATTTACATGTCTTTTTCCATACAAACAACTGTAAGCCACATTTTGCCCACCCTTTATATATAAATTCTCCTGGAATGCCATTTGAGCTTTAAGTTTTTTGGCTTTATAGGGATTTAATAGTGTCCATGGTTTTACAGAGAGTTAAAGGTTGTGAAAGCTTGAAGTCTCCGTGACCCCTTGAACCCTCAGACTAGACATCAGACACCAGGTAAAAGTTCAAATATAATATTTATTAATATAAATAAGTGCACAAAGCACCCTCCTCTCCACAATACTCAATAATAATAATAACAATAATCAATAAACAATAATCCTCCACACTCCCAGACACTTTGCCACCCTTCCTCCCAGCTCAGCTCAGTGTACTGGGCTTTCCTTAGTCCTTTTATAGCTCCTGACCCGGAAGTGGTTCCAAGCACAACCCACAAGTCCATTTCCTTCCGGGTCAGGGCAAACAGTCCTCTTCTTCATCCCGGGAGCACGTCGCTTCCTCCAGTCACGTGACTGAGACGCACTCCCGGGTTATAGGGCACGCAAGATCCCACTAGCCCCCCTACAGCGACTCCTGGCTGCCCCCAAGGTATCCAGCAGGGCTGTGTCACAACACTACAAAGTCCATGAGGCCCTGCTGGAACTCGGGGGCACGAATATGCTGTCCGGAGGGGCTCCTCCTAGCGGCCTGGGGGGTGGCAACCGGAGTCCATAGCTGGTCGTCCATCACAAGGTTTATTAATCTTATTTATACATGATTCTTGGATCTGCAGTATTAGAATAGATAGACAGAACTTTATTTGTCTCAAGAGGGAAATTTGTCATTTTGCAGAAGCTCTTTAAGTAAATAAATGTAGAAATAAATTAGTAAGTAAGTAAATAAATAAATATATACACACACTTTGGTCTGAACACACACTGGAATGACTACAAAGCAATACAATTCAAAAGAAAGAAAAGTTCTGACTTGGCAGTCACAGTCATAGTGAGACATTATGCAGACATATTGCTGTTGGTATAAAGGAGCCCCAGTACAGTTTCTTGACACACTTCTGGTGAATGATTCATTGGCTGAAAGACCTCAGTGTTAGGGTACCAGAGAAAGGATGTGCAGCATTATTCATAATGGCACTAAGTTTTATTTTAACTCTCTCCTTTGCTACTGAGGAAGCTACACACAGGACCTCCAGGTGGTCCATAGTGCAGCCTATAACTGAGCTTGCCCTCTTAATTAGCTTGTTGACTTGGTGGGCTTCTCTTGAAGTGATGTTATTACCACAGCGTAGAAAATCACACTGGCCATCACAGAATTATAGAAGATGTGAAGGATGTCACCTCCCACATTAAAGAAATATCTGCTAAGGAAGAAGATCCTGCTGGTTTTGTTGATATTAAGATTCAGACAGTTCTCTTTGCACCAAGAAACAAAATCTTCCACCAGACTCATATATTTGTCTAATCCCCTTTATCAATACACCCCATAAGTGCAGAATCATCTGAGAGTTTTGCAAGTGACACGACCTGGTGTTATATTTGTAGTCAGCACAGGCCCTTAAGAACTCAACGACTGACTCTGTGTGGTCCCACAGCTCTTACTGGGTGTATCTTCCTCAATTATCTCCTTACGTGGTCTTCAATTATGGACAGCCCATAATGATGATCGGAGGTTGACATGTCACTGGCCATTCCAGCTAACGTTGCAGGAGTTGTTGATATAGTAGGGATAATGTGGGGAGACTTGTCATTGGAAGAAGGCAGTGGGAGGGAAACTCTATTAAAAGTTAGTTCAGGGCGTTAGCTTTGTCCACATCCCCATCTAGCACCTGATCCCCGGATTGCTTCAGTCCATTAATTATAACCAGTCCATTCCAGATATCCTTCATGTTATTCTGAGGTGAGTTTGTTTTCTGTTTTAGCTTTGTAAGCTTCCTTTCCTTCACATAGCCTTTCTTTAGCACAAACTGTATGTTCTTCACAGCATCTTTGTAACAATCGGGGATTGAGACAGCTTTAAAAAGGCATTTCTCAAAGTAATTGTGGTGGACAATTACTAAATGAAACTGGAAAATAAACTGATGTCCATGGTTCCCTGAGATACAAGAAGACAAGATAGTCCACCACATACTGAACAGGTATAATCCCCATTTGGCTAGGGGACTGAGAGGGCTGGTGACTACTGTTGATAGTCTGGTGAAGGTAGGTTCACTTGTGCAGTGGGACCTTGCCTTCTCTAAACACTAATAGAGCAAAATACTGTACGTTCAAATAAAAAGAAGGCTCCAGCTCCCAAAACTCCTAAAATAAAGAGCAGCAAGGCTGAAGCTGAGCTCACTGTCATTTTCTCCTTAATACCCCTCTTGGTGGTCCCTATCCAAGTGAGGAATTGGATGTTGGATGCTTTGCTGGACACAGTAAGCTAGTACACCCTGATGCAGAAGAGCTGGTGAGACAGATTGGCCCAGCATTGTATGAAGCTTTTGACAGCCTTGGGCATCAGTTTTATTCTGACTGATGAAACAAAGCACAGGGTCTGAGGCAAAGTCTATTGGGAGCTCCAGCTACAGTCACCAAGCTAAAAGATGGAGATCTATATCCTGGAAGATGCTTACCTGACCAACCCTATCATCCTGGAGATGGATTTAGCCACAGCAGTCAACATGGTCATATATCAGCCATGGAGGTATGTGATGCCTGGGGGTGGGAGCATTCCTTTTTGTCAAAGGCTCATTGAGGAGCTTTGAGGGGCTTACTTAGGATTCTATACAGTGGAGATAAAGATCCCATGGATGTTTACACAGCAAGCATTCTGGAGCAAGCTGAGGGGGGAAGACCATTACTGTGTCAGTGGCCAGAGGACATGAAAACCTAGGACAGACCTCAGTAATATTACACACAACATCCATACCATTGATGAAGTGCCTGTCAGGTACCTCAAGTACAGTATTTCTCCTCAGAAGAAACTGATTATAAAAATATCAATAAGTGCATGGGATTATAGGGATTATAGAGCCTTCAATGTCCCTTTAGGCTGCCCCGGTCGTCTTAGTAAAAGATCTTAATGAATCCTTCTATTTGTGTGTGGACTTCAGAGGTCCGAATGATGGAACCTACCTGGATGCTTGCCTCATGCCCAATGTGCATGAAATACTGGAATCCCTGCAAGGTGTTACCATCATCAGCGCACATTGTAATTAACAGTGGATATTGGCAGGTATGCATGGGAGAAGACAGCAAGCACAAGACTGCAGTTGCAACTCCTAATAGCTTGTTCCGGTTCCAACTGACAAGTTGTTCCTAATGGAGCAAGTTCTGACTGGGTTGATAGGAAGACTCTGTTATATGTACTTCAACAACATAATTTTGAAATTATGTAATTATGTAAAAATAATTTCTGAAACAACACCCACAGGGCATGAACATCATCTTCCATAGGATCCAATAGGCTTGGCCCACCCTGAATGTGAAGAAATGTCACCTCACTCAAACCCAGACCCATTTCTTGGGGTACATAGTGTCAGTGAATGGACTAGAAATGGACCCGGAAGAGACCAGTATCGAACAGAACTACCCAACACCTTTAGACCTCAAGAGCTTTCAGCGCTCCTTTAGATTGGTGGGGTAGTATTACAAGTTTATTCCTCACTTAGCTGACCAAAATTTGAGGGATCTAAACTCCAGCTAGTAGTCCTGAGAGGTATGTTCCTGAGTTTCCCAAATATTATCATGATAGCCTTTTCAGTGGACACCTTGGTAGGGTGAAGACCCTGTTGAAGGTACAGAAAGAGGCATGATAGACCTCTGTGCTAAAGGATATGTGGCATCATGGGAAGAGGTGCCAGACATGCCAAAAGATGAAAGTCCCACCTGGAAAACCACCTGGACAATTACAATTAACTGTGGTGTCTGAACCTGGAGATACTATGGGGAGTGTATTTGATGGGACCATGGCCATCTACTTCAACCAAGAAGACAGTCGTGATGGTTGCCATGGATTATTTTTAAAAGTGGAAGGAAAGGAAAATGAATAATTGTGGAGCTGTCTGATGGGAAGAACAAGATGACTAAAAAGCAATAAAATTCAATAATGTGTTTCATTATCAGAAAGAATTGGCTTCGAATTAGGAAATCGGTTGAAGTGAAAATGAAGGCCTTTCAGGAACTGGGTTTGAGACCCCCGAGACAGCTGGTAACCTGTTGGCTTGCTCTAGATCTCATTACTGGAATGTATTATTATATAGCTATGTAAAAATGAAACAATTGAATGTTCTGAATCTTGAAAAGCAAGTCTGTTAAAATTAACATAAAATAAGTCTGTTTCATTAGTTGCCGAAATTGTTTGCAAATTTTAAAAAGTGGCTAGAATGAAAACCTGCAGCCTACTGCAGCCCTCCAGGATCTAAGTTTGACATCCTTGCTCTAGACATTGTAAACATTGGTTAAAATTATTATTTTTATGAAATCAGACATTTTTCCTATATTATTTGGCATAAGGGATTTCATTATATTCCCTTGGCCTGACTCTCATTTATTCCAGCTACTACTTAAAAGTTGAAATGTGACTGGGAAAAAAATGCATTCCAACACCGTACTGAACCATGACGAGCACGTGTTACAGAAGGCTGAAGAGAGCCAACTTCAAAGAATAAAACAAATGAGGTGCCAGCAAATGCAGTCTATCTTGTTATTTGCTGGTCTCAATTTTGTATCTAATTGTGGTTTTCTGTTTATTTCAGTTAAATCCTGGAATAATAGTATTGTGAAACACTCCTCAGGGGAAAACAAAATGTTTTTGTGCTCTGAAAAAAGATTTGTTATTGCATTCTGCAAACACCCATCCCTTCATTCATTTTCCATTCAGTTGCTTTCTTTTCATGACAGGGTAGCAGTTACCTGGGAAATAATGGGCACCAGCCGATCACATGGTTCCCCCCGTAGTGTGAATAAAACTATAACAAAACTACAACCTGTTTTCAAAAAGTTGGCTTGCTGTGTAAAATGTGGATAAAAACAGAATGTGATAATTTGCAGATAACAGAATGGATGAATATGAATTTTCTTAAACTAAACAAGGTAAAAACAGAACAGTTATTTATTGGAAGCAATAAACACAGTGATATTCTTAGAAAAAAAATTAATCATCTGGCCCTGTGAATCAAACCAGAGGTCAAGAATTTAGGTGTATTGACTCTAACCTTAATTTTGGATCACATCTTAATATATTACCAAGACTCCTTTCTTCCATCTAAGAAACTTTGCAAGGGTGTGATCTCTTATAACATTTAAAGACGCTGAAAACTAATACGTGCATTTGCATTTAGCCAAGCAGTTTACTGCAATGTTCCCCTATCAGGACTACCCAAGAAGGAATAAATCAGCTTTAGCTTGTCCAGAATGCAGCAGCAAGAATTTTAACCAAAAAGAAAAAAGAAGAGCATGTATCCCTAATATTAATATCTTTAGATTGGTTGCCAGTGTCTTTTAGAATTGATTTTAAAATATTTCTACTTGTATAGAAGGCTCTAAGCAATCTTGTCCCACCCCCCCACCCCTGCATTTCTGAATGCCTGTTTCCTTATCTATCGAATCTCAAACTTAGATCTGCAAATACTGCTTTGCTTGTTATTCCAAGATCTAAGCATAAAAGAACTGGTGAGGCAGTTTTCTGCTCTTATGCACCAAAAATTTGGAATAATTTACCAATAGATATACACCTGGCAAAATCTGTGGAACATTTTAAAAGTCTCCTAAAAACCCATTTTTTAATGTGGCTTTCCAGGAATTAAAACATAACCTAGTTTAGCTCTTTGATGTAAAAATAAGAATCCAGCATTAATCCATTGCTTTCTTTGTTGTTTTTTTTTTTGTCTTCTGTGCGCAGGGCCATCTTAAACTATGGGCACAATGGGCACTGGCCGTCCCATAATCTTTCTGATGCCTATGTATGTTTATGTTTTGCTATCAAAACAGGGGCCCCAGCACACTACTTTGCCCTTGTGCCTATGATATTGATAAGATGGCCCTGTGGAATGTGCCACCCACAATTGCTCAAAGCTGTTTATTCTGCAGTCATCTGGGGTACTGGAGGAAATGAGCAGGCCTTGGAAACCTTTATTGATGACTGTATCAACTGTTCCCAGTGGAGGGTGGGCGACCAGCTGGATTATGTCATTCTGAATTCTGTAATGCAGAAGTACCATCAGACTTAACTATTTGATTTGCTCACTTCTGTCTTCTGACCATGTTCCTCCAGTGGTTTATTTTTCTCCTATTCCCCAAATCTTAGGAGTTTCTTGTTTCCTCTCCTCCGGGTCAGCTGGTCAACTAATCACATTTAGGAATCAAGAACTCCATCTACATCTTTAATCAAATAAAACCGCTATGGACTGTTTTATTTGCTTTTCTAACTTTACACTGACTTTAATAACATCAAACTGTTTCTACTTAATGTGTCAAATGCAGATATATACTGTATATATACTATATATATTTATTTTTATGCAGTATATACAGTATGTAACTTAGATCTGGTTGTTCTCTTGCCATGTTTATGTATAAGGCTTTTAATTAGAAAAAAGATAAACCTGTTTCTGATTAGAGTGAAGGTTTGTTTTGCACTTTAGTATTTACATTCTATTTAACAATGCCCAGGTTGATTTTCTATTTAGTATACAGGTAAAATTCCATTCCAACGAACTGCCAGGGACCTAAAAATATTTTGTTGTAATGAAAATTTCATTGTAATGAGATTCTGTATTTGGCACTATAGTGCTTTCTTTAACTTGCATCCAGGCGTTTGCAATCATTTCAATAGCTTCTTTCACATTAATTTTTTATCTTCTCCTGTCTACAAGTTTTGCTGACGAGAATTTTTCTCAGCATTTCCTTGCGATAATATACTTTCAGGGTGTGAATGATGCCCAAGCCCAATGGCTGAAGCACTGCTGTGCAATTGGGTGGGAGGAATTAAACGTGAACATTATCTAAATGCGAAAGCATGTTGTGGCCAGCACAGTTAGCAATCAGAAGCCGAATCATCCTTTTCTTCTTCTTCATATTGTGAGGTTTCTGAACTCTTTTGGGATCCCCTGCACCTAACGGGAACGTCACACTGAAGTGCGTCCCGAAGCGCGATTGCTGTATGTGTGAAAGATTGTTTGTTCGTTGCCAGGGCAGTGCAACAGCAGGCTCACAGCGGTGCAGTGAGGCACCACAGAATCGAATCCTAAAATATTGTGGTTGAGCTATAAGTCTCTGTTTTACACCCCAAAACATGAGGCTGAGTCTCAGTACTTTAGCAAAACCAGCTTTATTCAGCCTGAAACAGGAACAGCACGGTTATTTATTGTAGCGTGATCTGCCACTCTCCTATAAACAGACACAGCATTCAGACAGGGTTGTGACCAGGTTAGTCACCATGTAATACTGTTCCCTGCATTTACAATGTTCCTTGCATCACCCATCGAGATCTTTTCTGTTTTGTTCAGTGCTGAGCTGCAGCAGAGCTGTGAGCCTGCTGTTGCCCCGGCAATGGATAAACAGTCTTCCACAGACACAGTGATCGCACTTCAGACGCTCTTCGGCATGTTGTCCAGTTGGGGGAGGTCCCAAAAGAGTTTAGAAACCTCATATTTTCTTGAATGAGTGCCGCATTAATAGGAATGTTTCTTGAATGAGCATTACTGAACCACATAAAAACGGCTTTTTCGGTGTCTTCAAATGCAGTAGTTCGCATACGTTTGCAACCCGAGATTTTTCTTCTTTTTTTGCTCGGTCTTTCAAGAAAGTTGACAGCGTTGATGGCGAAATTACAAATTCACTGGCAATGTCTTTTTTTTCTTTTTGCCGCAATCAAGAGCTGCAAAAGTTTTTTTTTCTAATATGAACTGTTATTGTTTTTTTCGTGTCTGCCGTTTCTATAGGAGGGTGACAATGAGTTAAATTCCAATGGATGTTTTTCAAATGTTGACAACAACAACAACAACATTTATTTATATAGCACATTTTCATACAAAAAAGTAGCTCAAAGTGCTTTACATAATGAAGAAAAGAAAAAGAAAAGACAAAATAAGAAATTTAAAATAAGACAACATTAGTTAACATAGGGGCGGCACGGTGACGCAGTGGTAGCGCTGCTGCCTCGCAGTTAGGAGACCTGGGTTCGCTTCCTGGGTCCTCCCTGCGTGGAGTTTGCATGTTCTACCTAACATAAATGAAATAGTCCTCTTTGTATTTAGGGTTCTCACAGAAGGACTTGATGATGATGGTCATGCAGACTTCTGGCTTTTAATCCATCACTGTTGGAACATCACGGTGCTTTGAGTACCACCACCAAAAGGACACCGGAAAAGGAAACAGAAGAGAGAGTAGGGGTTAGTACAGATTTTAGAGCCACCATGAATAGTTAATTATAATGAATTGGATATACAGAGTATCAGGATTAAATTACAGTGAATGAGAAGGCCATGTTAAAATAATGTGTTTTCAGCAGTTTTTTGAAGTGCTCCACCGTATTAGCCTGGCGAATTCCTATTGGCAGGCTATTCCAGATTTTAGGTGCATAACAGCAGAAGGCCACCTCACCACTTCTTTAAGTTTTGCTCTTGGAATTCTAAGGAGACACTCAGTGGAGGATCTGAGGTTACGATTTGGAATATAAGATGTCAGACATTCCGATATATAAAATGGGGACGAGATTATTTAAGGCTTTATAAACCATAAGCAGAATTTTAAAGTCAATCCTGAATGACACACATAACCAGTGTAGTGACATCAAAACTGGAGAAATGTGCTCAGATTTTATTTTCCTGGTTAGGATTCTAGCAGCTGCATTCTGCACTAGTTGCAAATGATTTATGTCTTTTTTGGGTATTCCTGAGAGGATTGCGTTACAGTAATCTAGTTGACTGAAAACAAATGCATGAACTAATTTCTCAGCATCTTTCAATGATATAAGAGGTCTAACTTTTGCTGTTTCTTAAGTGAGAAAATGCTGTCCTAGTGATCTGATTAATATGCGATTTAAACTTTAGATTACAGTCAACAGTTACCCCTAAGCTTTTTTACCTCCGTCTTGACTTTAATCCTAATGTATCCAGTTTATTTCTTAAAGCCTCATTGTATCCATTATTTGCCAATCACTAAGATTTCAGTTTTCTCTTTATTTAGCTTGAGAAAGTTACTATTCATCCATTCAGAAATACAAGTCAGACATTTGTGTTAGTGAATCAAGGGAATCGGGGTCATCAGGTGCTATGGATAAATACAGCTGTGTGTCATCAGCATAGCTGTGGTAGCTCACGTTGTGCCCTGAGATAATCTAACCTAATGGAAGCATGTAGATTGAGAAGAGCAGCGGACCCAGGATAGAGCCTTGGTGGAACACCATATAGGATATCATGTGTCCTTGAGTTGTAATTACCACAACTAATAAAGAATTTTCTCCCTGCCAGGTAGGATTCAAACCAATTTAAGACACTACCAGAGAGGCCCACCCATTGACTAAGGCGATTTTCTAAGAATATTATGATCAATGGTGTCAAATGCGGCACTCAGATCTAAGAGGATGAGAACAGATAAATGGCCTCTGTCTGCATTTACCCGCAAGTCATTTACTATTTTAACGAGTGCAGTTTCTGTGCTGTGATTTGTTCTAAAACCTGACTGAAAATTTATCAACAATATGCAGGTTTATTGAGGTGCTCATTTAACTGCATAATGACTGCCTTCTCTAGAATTTTACTTAAGAAAGGCAGGTTAGAGATAGGTCTAAAATTTTCAAGAGCAGAGGGGTCAAGATTATTTTTCTTAAGTAGGGGCTTAACTACAGCAGTCTTAAGACAGTCTGGAAGACCCCCGTATCTAATGACAAATTTACTATGTCAAGAATATTATCAACTAGCAAAATACCCGCGCTTCGCAGCGGAGAAAGTACTGTGTTAAAGAGGTTAATGAAAAAAAAAGGAAACATTTTAAAAATAACGTAACATGATGTCAATGTAATTGTGTTGTCATTGTTATAAGTGTTGCTGTCTTTTATATATATAATATATAGTATATATATATATATAATATATAGCAAAATACCCGCACTTCGCAGCGGGAGAAGTAGTGTGTTAAAGAGGTTATGAAAAAGAAAAGGAAACATTTTAAAAATAACGTAACATGATTGTCAATGTAATTGTGTTGTCATTGTTATGAGTGTTGCTGTCGTTATTTAGTATATAATATACACACACACACACACATAAACATATATATACATATACATATAGACATATAATATACATATCTACATATACACATATCTACATATATATATACATATACACATCCACATATATATACATATATATACACACATATCAACATATATATATACACACATACATAAACACACACATATACACATACATACATACACACATACATACATACACACACACACATATATATATATACACAGACACATATATATACATAAATATTTACATATCTACATATATACACATCTACATATATATACACATATATATACATATCTACATATTACTATATATATATATATACATATATATATATATATATATATATATATCTAGACATACCTACATACATAGATTGACACATATATATATACATATCTACCTATATATATATATGTAAATGTTGTTGTCATTGTTATGAGTGTTGCTGTCATATATATATATATATATAATATATATATATATAGCAAAATACCCGCGCTTCACAGTGGAGAAGTAGTGTGTTAAAGAGGTTATGTAAACATATATAGTATACATATACATATATACATTTATATACATATCTACATATACAGATATGTACATATAGCAAAATACCCGCGCTTCGCAACGGAGAAGTAGTGTGTTACAAGAGGTTATGTAACCATATAGATACATAAACATATATACATATATATTGTCACACACGTGGTGTTTAGGAGACAGCTAAAGGGCTTAAATACAGGTAGTTCCATGCCAGAACAGGGGGGGGGGGGGGGGGGGGGGGGGGGGCGGAGTGCACTAATTTTCACTCTCGATCTTTTGCAGACCATTCTAGGGAAATCCCCCCCGGCTCTGGGGCAAGCCACTGATGTCACTTCTGGTTGCCGGTCGGGATGACATCACTTCCGCTACTGGCCTTTAAAGCTGCCATCTTGCTACCTGGAAGTCAGTTCTGTTTTGGACTCCGGGTGGTAGTGAACATGTATGCCAATTTTGATCGCTTTTGCAGCCGTAATGGATTAAATGGGTGGCTGCCCCAAACCTTCTCGATTGTCTTTTGGTCGTTCTTCTACAGTGGCGTAGTCGGCAGGAGGGAGGAATCCCCTGAAGAGAACGGGACCGGAACCTGAATCATGTCAGGTGCGGAGAGTACCTGGGGCCGAGCTTTCGGGTGGGGGAGTGCGTCTCGGGTTTCGGAAAGAACCGGGTGCAGACTCCGCTCCCTCTTGTCTATTCTGGGTCACCTCAATTGAATAGGGAGAGTGTCGTTGGGACACACAGACGTGGGCTGGTCTCTATGGGGGATACGATGGGGACTTATTATGCTCTCTCGGAGGAGAGAGCTGTCCGTTCCACCGGGGCTTAAGTCCAGAGGAAGGTGGACATTCCCCAGACCAGCAGGTGAAGAAAATTAAAAAACTGGAGGTTAAACCCTGAACGGTCTACCCAAGAACAACAGCTAGACCTTCTATGGGAAGAGGTGGCCGGCTGGTTAAGGCCCGCTGAATGTACCACCTTCCAGGTAGTGAAAAAAGTAACCTGTTTTATTGTCATAAATAGCCTGCCAGAGCATTTCGCCCCCCAGCCGGTCTGGGGAGAATTTGCAAATATAAACGAGCTCATTGAGCTCATAAAGAAACATCTAGGGCAGCCTCGCAATTTGAGAGGGTCCTGCTGAACGGTCCTTAAGTAGAAGCCGTAGAGATTACATCCCCTCTTACACTGCCCTCTCGACATACACCGGAGTTCTGCATCGGAGTCCCCCGATCCCGCGGGGCGCGGTCCTCGCTCGGAGGCGAGGCGGAATGTAAGTGAGAGAGAGGGATGGGTTGTGTGCGCTCTTCAATCCCCCTGGCTTTGGCTCATAAAGGTGAGGTCATAGTAAATGGCCACAACGGTAGAAGCCTTATTTGATTATGGCAGCAACATTCTCTGTTGTTGATTGCCGATATGTACTACCTGCGACCAGTGGTTAAAAAACAAAGACCAGAATTAACCTGTGTACACGGAGATGTTCCGCGCCTATGGACTCCGCCCGGTGTTTCATCTGCCACGGAGGCAATACTACAGAAAACTCGTTGTGGCTGTTACATCCAAATCCACCGTGTGCGGTTGATTCTCGGGCGGCGACAGGTCTGACATTAAAACGCCGGTGCAGTACTGATCTCGCCCTTACTTCAAAATTAGGCCTAGTAACCCGATGGGAATACACCGTCTCAGGTTGTCTCCACACCGTGTAACGCAGCCGGTGGAGAGAGATATGGGAAACCCCGAGAGAGGACGGAGAGCTTCCCGGCCCGTCGCGGAGGCGAATACGTCATCAGTCCGCACCTCACCAGAGCGGGACGACCTCTCCGCCCCTTGAGGTCAGCCCAAGACCCTCTCTCAGATCTGCAGCTTTCAATTCAGACAAACAACCGGCACTCATTTAGAAGGGAGCAGTTGGAATGATGATTCCCTTAAATTTGCGAAGAATGTGTAGTCCTCGCCAAACGGCCAACTGCAACCAATCAGCCCATGCCCACAAGGACCCCCACTTTGTGTTAGAAAATGACCTTATTATATCCGGGTCTAGTGAAACACGAGCGGGGGGAGAGTGCAGAAGTTGCTGCTAATTCCCACGAACTTTCCGGCGGCAAGTTTGTGAGTTAGCGACCCCCAAGACGGCCCATCTCCTAGGAGGCCACTTGGGCACCGAAAAAAACTTTTAGAGCATATTAAGCTCCGTTTTTAATTGGCCCGGGAATTAACGAGGAGGTTCGCCCGCCTTCTGTGTTTCGTGCCCGGAATGTCAAGCTGCGGCAAATTCCTAGGAGGGACCGTGCTCCTCTCGTTCACCTGCCCCTTAATTGATGTCCCCTCTTGAAAGGATAGGGGCTCGACATTAGTGGGACCCCTGGAACCCTCGGCCCGAGGACATAAATATATATTAGTCCTCGTGGATTATGCAACCCGATATCCAGAAGCCTGTCCCATTGTGCTCA
>NC_041396.2:214931692-214947305 GCF_900747795.2 Erpetoichthys calabaricus | reverse complement strand
ACTTAGTGTATGCATTTAATTTTGTTTACAGACCACAGCAACAGGAATTAAAGTACTTTCAGAGTTCAGATTGTGTTTGAAATTAATCCTTACCTCGCTATTGGAAAGGGGAATTTACAAACAGTTGTACCACTGTGGAGTTAACAGCGGCACCTCCCGTGGCCAGACATCTGATCGTGTCTGCAGTCGTTTGGACTTTATCACACCCGCATTTCTTAAACCAGCCTGTCATACTGAGACCAGCTCTTATTTTTAGACGATGTAAAGTTCTGTTAAAAGGCCATAGTCTACTAACTCTTGTAAAGTGCTTTCTGTTATCATTGAGCTATTCTTACAAGCATATTTAATAAACAAAAATATGATAACTGACTCTTTGAGGTTGTAACTAAAACAATTTAAAATGCTCTGACTTTCAATCAGTTAACTAAGTCCCTGAGCATACCTAACTGTTAACCATGGATATCTTTTATAGACTTTTGTCAGCTTTGTTTCTGTGTGATCTTAATGATCTTCTGTGCTCTGTTATCTTGCTGCACTGAATTTTTTTCAGGTGAGCTTTGTAAAGTGCCTTGCAATGGTATGTTTTGTTAAGGGTCCTGCTCTGTAATAAGGAGACCAGGGTTCACATCCGCATCCTCCCTGCATGGAGTGTGCATGTTCTCGCGATTTCCTGCGAGTGCTCCAGTTTCCTCCCACTGTCTAAAGCCACACAGGTTAGGTGAATTGGAGATGCTAAACTATCCCTTGTGGCTGTTTGGTGTGTGGGGGTGTATTCACCCTATGATGGACTGGTGCCCTGTGCCCTAGAGTTTGTTCGTGCCTTGCACACTATGCTTGCTGGGAAAGGCTCCAGCAAAACCATCCCCGCGACCCTGGTCTGGATTAAGTGAGTTACAAAATAACATGACATGTTTTATACAACACCATTTTCAGTGAATAAATTCAGACAGTTTAAATGATCAGATTCATTTGATTAACTCTGTTTTCGTACTCTACAAATCTACAGGAATCAGTCATTAGAAAATGCCTAAATTCAACATAAATAAACTGGCCATCACTGACCCAATGAGTTTCATTCATTTTTTACGGCACGACAAGCATTTTACCATTTTACCTGACTGTTTTTATAACCTATTAAAACATGCATGTTTGGCTGATAGGCAATTGTACATTCGACCACCCTAAGTGACTGTTCATATGCACCCAGCAACAAACTGGTGCCCCATATATTATGTTCTGCCATCTGCTCAGTGCTGCCAGGAGAGGCACCAACACCTCTGGTTAAGTGAACTGATATTAGATAATGAGGTTATTAAGCAGTGCTATTCACAGTAAATAATATGCTCTTACTCAGATTAATCTTAAACATTGCAAACATGGACGTCATGAGTACTAATTAGTATACAGTATTACAAATTACTAATATAAATCACTGCATCAGAGATGCTTTTGGTCAGGTTCTACCCTGACAATTCCCTTAGTCTCTGATTATTTAGATAGATAGATACATAGATAGATAGATAGATAAACACTATAAATGTCCAAAGGAAGAAGAGAGAGATAGATTCAATGACAATGACAAACTAAATAAAGGCTCTCCTTGAGGAATTCAGCATTAATAATGTTTATACAAACAAGCTGTCTGAGCTGGTGTATAATAATTTAATTCATGAAGGTATATTGAGTCCAAAACCAAATATACATAATGTAGTATATAAGTATCCAAAAGCAACTCTGCCAAAGGAGGTTTCTATATTTAAAGATGGCCTCAGGAAGCTCTGTTGTTGCATTTACCTTGAATATAAATTATCTTTAGTACATTTGTGAAATTTGATAGTAAGCTGTTTACGAGAACTGTTTTCAGAATCTTAATATCTGTATTTAGTAAGACAATTGGTTTGTATCATGTTTATTCTAAGAGGTTTTTGTTTTGTATGGAAAAACAGAAACTGATACCTGCAGTTTATTTTAGGTAAGAGCTGGCTTCAATAAACATGGATAACTTATTAACCAATTTTAACAATTTTTTTTTTATGTACGGGGTTGGCAAAAGTAGTTTTACAGTTTTTAGTAAGCAAAACAAAGTTTATTGTTGTATTATTATTTATTTATTATTTTTTATTATTTATTGTGTATTATCTCTTCTTATTATTATTACTAAAATGTGCTTGAGTGTAGCAATCATAATTTACATGTCTTTTTCCATACAAACAACTGTAAGCCACATTTTGCCCACCCTTTATATATAAATTCTCCTGGAATGCCATTTGAGCTTTAAGTTTTTTGGCTTTATAGGGATTTAATAGTGTCCATGGTTTTACAGAGAGTTAAAGGTTGTGAAAGCTTGAAGTCTCCGTGACCCCTTGAACCCTCAGACTAGACATCAGACACCAGGTAAAAGTTCAAATATAATATTTATTAATATAAATAAGTGCACAAAGCACCCTCCTCTCCACAATACTCAATAATAATAATAACAATAATCAATAAACAATAATCCTCCACACTCCCAGACACTTTGCCACCCTTCCTCCCAGCTCAGCTCAGTGTACTGGGCTTTCCTTAGTCCTTTTATAGCTCCTGACCCGGAAGTGGTTCCAAGCACAACCCACAAGTCCATTTCCTTCCGGGTCAGGGCAAACAGTCCTCTTCTTCATCCCGGGAGCACGTCGCTTCCTCCAGTCACGTGACTGAGACGCACTCCCGGGTTATAGGGCACGCAAGATCCCACTAGCCCCCCTACAGCGACTCCTGGCTGCCCCCAAGGTATCCAGCAGGGCTGTGTCACAACACTACAAAGTCCATGAGGCCCTGCTGGAACTCGGGGCACGAATATGCTGTCCGGAGGGCTCCTCCTAGCGGCCTGGGGGTGGCAACCGGAGTCCATAGCTGGTCGTCCATCACAAGGTTTATTAATCTTATTTATACATGATTCTTGGATCTGCAGTATTAGAATAGATAGACAGAACTTTATTTGTCTCAAGAGGGAAATTTGTCATTTTGCAGAAGCTCTTTAAGTAAATAAATGTAGAAATAAATTAGTAAGTAAGTAAATAAATAAATATATACACACACTTTGGTCTGAACACACACTGGAATGACTACAAAGCAATACAATTCAAAAGAAAGAAAAGTTCTGACTTGGCAGTCACAGTCATAGTGAGACATTATGCAGACATATTGCTGTTGGTATAAAGGAGCCCCAGTACAGTTTCTTGACACACTTCTGGTGAATGATTCATTGGCTGAAAGACCTCAGTGTTAGGGTACCAGAGAAAGGATGTGCAGCATTATTCATAATGGCACTAAGTTTTATTTTAACTCTCTCCTTTGCTACTGAGGAAGCTACACACAGGACCTCCAGGTGGTCCATAGTGCAGCCTATAACTGAGCTTGCCCTCTTAATTAGCTTGTTGACTTGGTGGGCTTCTCTTGAAGTGATGTTATTACCACAGCGTAGAAAATCACACTGGCCATCACAGAATTATAGAAGATGTGAAGGATGTCACCTCCCACATTAAAGAAATATCTGCTAAGGAAGAAGATCCTGCTGGTTTTGTTGATATTAAGATTCAGACAGTTCTCTTTGCACCAAGAAACAAAATCTTCCACCAGACTCATATATTTGTCTAATCCCCTTTATCAATACACCCCATAAGTGCAGAATCATCTGAGAGTTTTTGCAAGTGACACGACCTGGTGTTATATTTGTAGTCAGCACAGGCCTTAAGAACTCAACGACTGACTCTGTGTGGTCCCACAGCTCTTACTGGGTGTATCTTCCTCAATTATCTCCTTACGTGGTCTTCAATTATGGACAGCCCATAATGATGATCGGAGGTTGACATGTCACTGGCCATTCCAGCTAACGTTGCAGGAGTTGTTGATATAGTAGGGATAATGTGGGGAGACTTGTCATTGGAAGAAGGCAGTGGGAGGGAAACTCTATTAAAAGTTAGTTCAGGGCGTTAGCTTTGTCCACATCCCCATCTAGCACCTGATCCCCGGATTGCTTCAGTCCATTAATTATAACCAGTCCATTCCAGATATCCTTCATGTTATTCTGAGTGAGTTTGTTTTCTGTTTTAGCTTTGTAAGCTTCCTTTCCTTCACATAGCCTTTCTTTAGCACAAACTGTATGTTCTTCACAGCATCTTTGTAACAATCGGGGATTGAGACAGCTTTAAAAAGGCATTTCTCAAAGTAATTGTGGTGGACAATTACTAAATGAAACTGGAAAATAAACTGATGTCCATGGTTCCTGAGATACAAGAAGACAAGATAGTCCACCACATACTGAACAGGTATAATCCCCATTTGGCTAGGGGACTGAGAGGGCTGGTGACTACTGTTGATAGTCTGGTGAAGGTAGGTTCACTTGTGCAGTGGGACCTTGCCTTCTCTAAACACTAATAGAGCAAAATACTGTACGTTCAAATAAAAAGAAGGCTCCAGCTCCCAAAACTCCTAAAATAAAGAGCAGCAAGGCTGAAGCTGAGCTCACTGTCATTTTCTCCTTAATACCCCTCTTGGTGGTCCCTATCCAAGTGAGGAATTGGATGTTGGATGCTTTGCTGGACACAGTAAGCTAGTACACCCTGATGCAGAAGAGCTGGTGAGACAGATTGGCCCAGCATTGTATGAAGCTTTTGACAGCCTTGGGCATCAGTTTTATTCTGACTGATGAAACAAAGCACAGGGTCTGAGGCAAAGTCTATTGGGAGCTCCAGCTACAGTCACCAAGCTAAAAGATGGAGATCTATATCCTGGAAGATGCTTACCTGACCAACCCTATCATCCTGGAGATGGATTTAGCCACAGCAGTCAACATGGTCATATATCAGCCATGGAGGTATGTGATGCCTGGGGGTGGGGAGCATTCCTTTTTGTCAAAGGCTCATTGAGGAGCTTTGAGGGGCTTACTTAGGATTCTATACAGTGGAGATAAAGATCCCATGGATGTTTACACAGCAAGCATTCTGGAGCAAGCTGAGGGGGGAAGACCATTACTGTGTCAGTGGCCAGAGGACATGAAAACCTAGGACAGACCTCAGTAATATTACACACAACATCCATACCATTGATGAAGTGCCTGTCAGGTACCTCAAGTACAGTATTTCTCCTCAGAAGAAACTGATTATAAAAATATCAATAAGTGCATGGGATTATAGGGATTATAGAGCCTTCAATGTCCCTTTAGGCTGCCCCGGTCGTCTTAGTAAAAGATCTTAATGAATCCTTCTATTTGTGTGTGGACTTCAGAGGTCCGAATGATGGAACCTACCTGGATGCTTGCCTCATGCCCAATGTGCATGAAATACTGGAATCCCTGCAAGGTGTTACCATCATCAGCGCACATTGTAATTAACAGTGGATATTGGCAGGTATGCATGGGAGAAGACAGCAAGCACAAGACTGCAGTTGCAACTCCTAATAGCTTGTTCCGGTTCCAACTGACAAGTTGTTCCCTAATGGAGCAAGTTCTGACTGGGTTGATAGGAAGACTCTGTTATATGTACTTCAACAACATAATTTTGAAATTATGTAATTATGTAAAAATAATTTCTGAAACAACACCCACAGGGCATGAACATCATCTTCCATAGGATCCAATAGGCTTGGCCCACCCTGAATGTGAAGAAATGTCACCTCACTCAAACCCAGACCCATTTCTTGGGGTACATAGTGTCAGTGAATGGACTAGAAATGGACCCGGAAGAGACCAGTATCGAACAGAACTACCCAACACCTTTAGACCTCAAGAGCTTTCAGCGCTCCTTTAGATTGGTGGGGTAGTATTACAAGTTTATTCCTCACTTAGCTGACCAAAATTTGAGGGATCTAAACTCCAGCTAGTAGTCCTGAGAGGTATGTTCCTGAGTTTCCCAAATATTATCATGATAGCCTTTTCAGTGGACACCTTGGTAGGGTGAAGACCCTGTTGAAGGTACAGAAAGAGGCATGATAGACCTCTGTGCTAAAGGATATGTGGCATCATGGGAAGAGGTGCCAGACATGCCAAAAGATGAAAGTCCCACCTGGAAAACCACCTGGACAATTACAATTAACTGTGGTGTCTGAACCTGGAGATACTATGGGGAGTGTATTTGATGGGACCATGGCCATCTACTTCAACCAAGAAGACAGTCGTGATGGTTGCCATGGATTATTTTTAAAAGTGGAAGGAAAGGAAAATGAATAATTGTGGAGCTGTCTGATGGGAAGAACAAGATGACTAAAAAGCAATAAAATTCAATAATGTGTTTCATTATCAGAAAGAATTGGCTTCGAATTAGGAAATCGGTTGAAGTGAAAATGAAGGCCTTTCAGGAACTGGGTTTGAGACCCCCCGAGACAGCTGGTAACCTGTTGGCTTGCTCTAGATCTCATTACTGGAATGTATTATTATATAGCTATGTAAAAATGAAACAATTGAATGTTCTGAATCTTGAAAAGCAAGTCTGTTAAAATTAACATAAAATAAGTCTGTTTCATTAGTTGCCGAAATTGTTTGCAAATTTTAAAAAGTGGCTAGAATGAAAACCTGCAGCCTACTGCAGCCCTCCAGGATCTAAGTTTGACATCCTTGCTCTAGACATTGTAAACATTGGTTAAAATTATTATTTTTATGAAATCAGACATTTTTCCTATATTATTTGGCATAAGGGATTTCATTATATTCCCTTGGCCTGACTCTCATTTATTCCAGCTACTACTTAAAAGTTGAAATGTGACTGGGAAAAAAATGCATTCCAACACCGTACTGAACCATGACGAGCACGTGTTACAGAAGGCTGAAGAGAGCCAACTTCAAAGAATAAAACAAATGAGGTGCCAGCAAATGCAGTCTATCTTGTTATTTGCTGGTCTCAATTTTGTATCTAATTGTGGTTTTCTGTTTATTTCAGTTAAATCCTGGAATAATAGTATTGTGAAACACTCCTCAGGGGAAAACAAAATGTTTTTGTGCTCTGAAAAAAGATTTGTTATTGCATTCTGCAAACACCCATCCCTTCATTCATTTTCCATTCAGTTGCTTTCTTTTCATGACAGGGTAGCAGTTACCTGGGAAATAATGGGCACCAGCCGATCACATGGTTCCCCCCGTAGTGTGAATAAAACTATAACAAAACTACAACCTGTTTTCAAAAAAGTTGGCTTGCTGTGTAAAATGTGGATAAAAACAGAATGTGATAATTTGCAGATAACAGAATGGATGAATATGAATTTTCTTAAACTAAACAAGGTAAAAACAGAACAGTTATTTATTGGAAGCAATAAACACAGTGATATTCTTAGAAAAAAAATTAATCATCTGGCCCTGTGAATCAAACCAGAGGTCAAGAATTTAGGTGTATTGACTCTAACCTTAATTTTGGATCACATCTTAATAATATTACCAAGACTCCTTTCTTCCATCTAAGAAACTTTGCAAGGGTGTGATCTCTTATAACATTTAAAGACGCTGAAAAACTAATACGTGCATTTGCATTTAGCCAAGCAGTTTACTGCAATGTTCCCCTATCAGGACTACCCAAGAAGGAATAAATCAGCTTTAGCTTGTCCAGAATGCAGCAGCAAGAATTTTAACCAAAAAGAAAAAAGAAGAGCATGTATCCCTAATATTAATATCTTTAGATTGGTTGCCAGTGTCTTTTAGAATTGATTTTAAAATATTTCTACTTGTATAGAAGGCTCTAAGCAATCTTGTCCCACCCCCCCACCCCTGCATTTCTGAATGCCTGTTTCCTTATCTATCGAATCTCAAACTTAGATCTGCAAATACTGCTTTGCTTGTTATTCCAAGATCTAAGCATAAAAGAACTGGTGAGGCAGTTTTCTGCTCTTATGCACCAAAAATTTGGAATAATTTACCAATAGATATACACCTGGCAAAATCTGTGGAACATTTTAAAAGTCTCCTAAAAACCCATTTTTTAATGTGGCTTTCCAGGAATTAAAACATAACCTAGTTTAGCTCTTTGATGTAAAAATAAGAATCCAGCATTAATCCATTGCTTTCTTTGTTGTTTTTTTTTTTTGTCTTCTGTGCGCAGGGCCATCTTAAACTATGGGCACAATGGGCACTGGCCGTCCCATAATCTTTCTGATGCCTATGTATGTTTATGTTTTGCTATCAAAACAGGGGCCCCAGCACACTACTTTGCCCTTGTGCCTATGATATTGATAAGATGGCCCTGTGGAATGTGCCACCCACAATTGCTCAAAGCTGTTTATTCTGCAGTCATCTGGGGTACTGGAGGAAATGAGCAGGCCTTGGAAACCTTTATTGATGACTGTATCAACTGTTCCCAGTGGAGGGTGGGCGACCAGCTGGATTATGTCATTCTGAATTCTGTAATGCAGAAGTACCATCAGACTTAACTATTTGATTTGCTCACTTCTGTCTTCTGACCATGTTCCTCCAGTGGTTTATTTTTCTCCTATTCCCCAAATCTTAGGAGTTTCTTGTTTCCTCTCCTCCGGGTCAGCTGGTCAACTAATCACATTTAGGAATCAAGAACTCCATCTACATCTTTAATCAAATAAAACCGCTATGGACTGTTTTATTTGCTTTTCTAACTTTACACTGACTTTAATAACATCAAACTGTTTCTACTTAATGTGTCAAATGCAGATATATACTGTATATATACTATATATATTTATTTTTATGCAGTATATACAGTATGTAACTTAGATCTGGTTGTTCTCTTGCCATGTTTATGTATAAGGCTTTTAATTAGAAAAAAGATAAACCTGTTTCTGATTAGAGTGAAGGTTTGTTTTGCACTTTAGTATTTACATTCTATTTAACAATGCCCAGGTTGATTTTCTATTTAGTATACAGGTAAAATTCCATTCCAACGAACTGCCAGGGACCTAAAAATATTTTGTTGTAATGAAAATTTCATTGTAATGAGATTCTGTATTTGGCACTATAGTGCTTTCTTTAACTTGCATCCAGGCGTTTGCAATCATTTCAATAGCTTCTTTCACATTAATTTTTATCTTCTCCTGTCTACAAGTTTTGCTGACGAGAATTTTTCTCAGCATTTCCTTGCGATAATATACTTTCAGGGTGTGAATGATGCCCAAGCCCAATGGCTGAAGCACTGCTGTGCAATTGGGTGGGAGGAATTAAACGTGAACATTATCTAAATGCGAAAGCATGTTGTGGCCAGCACAGTTAGCAATCAGAAGCCGAATCATCCTTTTCTTCTTCTTCATATTGTGAGGTTTCTGAACTCTTTTGGGATCCCCTGCACCTAACGGGAACGTCACACTGAAGTGCGTCCCGAAGCGCGATTGCTGTATGTGTGAAAGATTGTTTGTTTGTTGCCAGGGCAGTGCAACAGCAGGCTCACAGCGGTGCAGTGAGGCACCACAGAATCGAATCCTAAAATATTGTGGTTGAGCTATAAGTCTCTGTTTTACACCCCAAAACATGAGGCTGAGTCTCAGTACTTTAGCAAAACCAGCTTTATTCAGCCTGAAACAGGAACAGCACGGTTATTTATTGTAGCGTGATCTGCCACTCTCCTATAAACAGACACAGCATTCAGACAGGGTTGTGACCAGGTTAGTCACCATGTAATACTGTTCCCTGCATTTACAATGTTCCTTGCATCACCCATCGAGATCTTTTCTGTTTTGTTCAGTGCTGAGCTGCAGCAGAGCTGTGAGCCTGCTGTTGCCCCGGCAATGGATAAACAGTCTTCCACAGACACAGTGATCGCACTTCAGACGCTCTTCGGCATGTTGTCCAGTTGGGGGAGGTCCCAAAAGAGTTTAGAAACCTCATATTTTCTTGAATGAGTGCCGCATTAATAGGAATGTTTCTTGAATGAGCATTACTGAACCACATAAAAACGGCTTTTTCGGTGTCTTCAAATGCAGCAGTTCGCATACGTTTGCAACCCGAGATTTTTCTTCTTTTTTTGCTCGGTCTTTCAAGAAAGTTGACAGCGTTGATGGCGAAATTGCAAATTCACTGGCAATGTCTTTTTTTTCTTTTTGCCGCAATCAAGAGCTGCAAAAGTTTTTTTTTCTAATATGAACTGTTATTGTTTTTTCGTGTCTGCCGTTTCTATAGGAGGGTGACAATGAGTTAAATTCCAATGGATGTTTTTCAAATGTTGACAACAACAACAACATTTATTTATATAGCACATTTTCATACAAAAAAGTAGCTCAAAGTGCTTTACATAATGAAGAAAAGAAAAAGAAAAGACAAAATAAGAAATTTAAAATAAGACAACATTAGTTAACATAGGGGCGGCACGGTGACGCAGTGGTAGCGCTGCTGCCTCGCAGTTAGGAGACCTGGGTTCGCTTCCTGGGTCCTCCCTGCGTGGAGTTTGCATGTTCTACCTAACATAAATGAAATAGTCCTCTTTGTATTTAGGGTTCTCACAGAAGGACTTGATGATGATGGTCATGCAGACTTCTGGCTTTTAATCCATCACTGTTGGAACATCACGGTGCTTTGAGTACCACCACCAAAAGGACACCGGAAAAGGAAACAGAAGAGAGAGTAGGGGTTAGTACAGATTTTAGAGCCACCATGAATAGTTAATTATAATGAATTGGATATACAGAGTATCAGGATTAAATTACAGTGAATGAGAAGGCCATGTTAAAATAATGTGTTTTCAGCAGTTTTTTGAAGTGCTCCACCGTATTAGCCTGGCGAATTCCTATTGGCAGGCTATTCCAGATTTTAGGTGCATAACAGCAGAAGGCCACCTCACCACTTCTTTTAAGTTTTGCTCTTGGAATTCTAAGGAGACACTCATTGGAGGATCTGAGGTTGCGATTTGGAATATAAGATGTCAGACATTCTGATATATAAAATGGGACGAGATTATTTAAGGCTTTATAAACCATAAGCAGAATTTTAAAGTCAATCCTGAATGACACACATAACCAGTGTAGTGACATCAAAACTGGAGAAATGTGCTCAGATTTTATTTTCCTGGTTAGGATTCTAGCAGCTGCATTCTGCACTAGTTGCAAACGATTTATGTCTTTTTTGGGTATTCCTGAGAGGATTGCGTTACAGTAATCTAGTTGACTGAAAACAAATGCATGAACTAATTTCTCAGCATCTTTCAATGATATAAGAGGTCTAACTTTTGCTGTTTCTTAAGTGAGAAAATGCTGTCCTAGTGATCTGATTAATATGCGATTTAAACTTTAGATTACAGTCAACAGTTACCCCTAAGCTTTTTACCTCCGTCTTGACTTTTAATCCTAATGTATCCAGTTTATTTCTTAAAGCCTCATTGTATCCATTATTGCCAATCACTAAGATTTCAGTTTTCTCTTTATTTAGCTTGAGAAAGTTACTATTCATCCATTCAGAAATACAAGTCAGACATTGTGTTAGTGAATCAAGGGAATCGGGGTCATCAGGTGCTATGGATAAATACAGCTGTGTGTCATCAGCATAGCTGTGGTAGCTCACGTTGTGCCCTGAGATAATCTGACCTAATGGAAGCATGTAGATTGAGAAGAGCAGCGGACCCAGGATAGAGCCTTGTGGAACACCATATAGGATATCATGTGTCCTTGAGTTGTAATTACCACAACTAACAAAGAATTTTCTCCCTGCCAGGTAGGATTCAAACCAATTTAAGACACTACCAGAGAGGCCCACCCATTGACTAAGGCGATTTCTAAGAATATTATGATCAATGGTGTCAAATGCGGCACTCAGATCTAAGAGGATGAGAACAGATAAATGGCCTCTGTCTGCATTTACCCGCAAGTCATTTACTATTTTAACGAGTGCAGTTTCTGTGCTGTGATTTGTTCTAAAACCTGACTGAAATTTATCAACAATAGCAGGTTTATTGAGGTGCTCATTTAACTGCATAATGACTGCCTTCTCTAGAATTTTACTTAAGAAAGGCAGGTTAGAGATAGGTCTAAAATTTTCAAGAGCAGAGGGGTCAAGATTATTTTTCTTAAGTAGGGGCTTAACTACAGCAGTCTTAAGACAGTCTGGGAAGACCCCCGTATCTAATGACAAATTTACTATGTCAAGAATATTATCAATTAGCAAAATACCCGCGCTTCGCAGCGGAGAAGTACTGTGTTAAAGAGGTTATGAAAAAAAAAGGAAACATTTTAAAAATAACGTAACATGATTGTCAATGTAATTGTGTTGTCATTGTTATAAGTGTTGCTGTCTTTTATATATATATATATATATATATATATATATATATATAGCAAAATACCCGCACTTCGCAGCGGAGAAGTAGTGTGTTAAAGAGGTTATGAAAAAGAAAAGGAAACATTTTAAAAATAACGTAACATGATTGTCAATGTAATTGTGTTGTCATTGTTATGAGTGTTGCTGTCTTTTATATATATAATATACACACACACACACACATAAACATATATATACATATACATATATACATATATATACATATCTACATATACACATATCTACATATATATATATATACATATACACATCCACATATATATACATATATATACACACATATCAACATATATATATACACACATACATAAACACACACATATACACATACATACATACACACATACATACATACATACATACACACACACACATATATATATATATATACACAGACACATATATATACACATATATATACATATCTACATATATATATATATATATATATATATATCTAGACATACATACATACATACATAGATTGACACATATATATATATACATATCTACATATATATATATATGTAATTGTGTTGTCATTGTTATGAGTGTTGCTGTCATATATATATATATATATATATATAGCAAAATACCCGCGCTTCACAGCGGAGAAGTAGTGTGTTAAAGAGGTTATGTAAACATATATATATACATATACATATATACATTTATATACATATCTACATATACAGATATGTACATATAGCAAAATACCCGCGCTTCGCAACGGAGAAGTAGTGTGTTAAAGAGGTTATGTAACCATATATATACATAAACATATATACATATATATTGTCACACACGTGTGTTTAGGAGACAGCTAAAGGGCTTAAATACAGGTAGTTCCATGCCAGACCGGGGGGGGGGGCGGAGTGCACTAATTTTCACTCTCGATCTTTTGCAGACCATTCTAGGGAAATCCCACCCGGCTCTGGGGCAGCCACTGATGTCACTTCTGGTTCCGGTCGGGATGACATCACTTCCGCTACTGGCCTTTAAAGCTGCCATCTTGCTACCTGGAAGTCAGTTCTGTTTTGGACTCGGTGGTGTGAACATGTATGCCAATTTTGATCGCTTTTGCAGCCGTAATGGATTAAATGGGTGGCTGCCCCAAACCTTCTCGATGTCTTTTGGTTGTTCTTCTGACAGTGGCGTAGTCGGCAGGAGGGAGGAATCCCTGAAGAGAACGGGACCGGACCTGAATCATGTCCAGGTGGGAGAGTACCTGGGCCGAGCTTTCGGGTGGGGAGTGCGTCTCGGGTTTCGGAAAGAACCGGTGCAGACTCCGCTCCCTTTGTCTATTTCTGGGTCACCTCAATTGAATAGGGAGAGTGTCGTTGGGACACACAGACGTGGGCTGGTCTCTATGGGGGATACGATGGGGACTTATTATGCTCTCTCGGAGGAGAGAGCTGTCCGTTCCACCGGGGCTGAGGTCCCAGAGGAAGGTGGACATTCCCCAGACCAGCAGGTGAAGAAAATTAAAAACTGGAGGTTTAACCCTGAACGGTCTACCCAAGAACAGCTAGACCTTCTATGGGAAGAGGTGGCCGGCTGGTTAAGGCCCGCTGAATGTACCACCTTCCAGGTAGTGAAAAAAGTAACCTGTTTTTTGTTCATAAATAGCCTGCCAGAGCATTTCGCCCAGCCGGTCTGGGGAGAATTTGCAAATATAAACGAGCTCATTGAGCTCATAGAAACATCTAGGGCAGCCTCGCAATTTGAGAGGGCTGAACGGTCCTTAAGTAGAAGCCGTAGAGATTACGTCCCTCTTACACTGCCCTCTCGACATACACCGGAGTTTGCATCGGAGTCCCCGATCCCGCGGGCGCGGTCCTCGCTCGGAGGCGAGGCGGAATGTAAGTGGAGAGAGAGGGATGGGTTGTGTGCGCTTTCAAACCCCCTGGCTTTGGCTCATAAAGGTGAGGTCATAGTAAATGGCCACAAGGTAGAAGCCTTATTTGATTCCGGCAGCAACATTTCTGTTGTTGATTGCCGATATGTACTACCGCGACAGTGGTTAAAAACAAAGACCAGAATTACCTGTGTACACGGAGATGTCCGCGCCTATGACTCCGCCCGGTGTTTCATCTGCCACGGAGGAATACTACGAAAACTCGTTGTGGCTGTACATCCAAATCCACCGTGTGCGGTGATTCTCGGGCGGGACTGGTCTGACATTAAAAGCGGTGCAGTACTGATCTCGCCTTATTCAAAATTAGGCCTAGTAACCGATGGGAATACACCGTCTCAGGTTGTCTCCACCGTGTACGCAGCCGGTGGAGAGAGATATGGGAAACCCCGAGGAGGACGGAGAGCTTCCCGGCCTGTCGCGGGCGAATACGTCATCAGTCCGCACCTCACCAGAGCGGGACGACTCTCCGCCCCTTGAGGTCAGCCCAGACCCTCTCTCAGATCTGAGCTTTCAATTCAGACAAACACCGGCCTCATTTAGAAGGGAGCAGTGGAATGATGATTCCCTTAAATTTGCGAAGAATGTAGTAGTCCTCGCCAACGGCCAACGCACCAATCAGCCCATGCCACAAGGACCCCACTTTGTGTTAGAAAATGACTTATTATATCGGGTCAGTGAACACGAGGGGGGAGTGCGGAAGTTGCTGCTAATTCCATGAACTTTCCGGCGGCAAGTTTGTGAGTTAGCGCACGCCCATCTCCTAGGAGGCCACTTGGGCACCGAAAAAACTTTAGAGCGTATTAAGCTCCGTTTTTATTGGCCGGGAATTAACGAGGAGGTTCGCCGCTTCTGTGTTTCGTGCCCGGAATGTCAGCTGCGGCAAATTCCTAGGAGGGACCGTGCTCCTCTCGTTCCCCTCCCCTTAATTGATGTCCCCTTTGAAAGGATAGGGGTCGACATAGTGGGACCCCTGGAACCCTCGGCCCGAGGACATAAATATATATTAGTCCTCGTGGATTATGCAACCCGATATCCAGAAGCTGTCCCATTGTGCTCAGCTAATTCTAAAGCAATCGCACGGGCACTAATGGAGGTCTTTGCGCGAGTTGGAATCCCTAAAGAAGTCCTTACGGACCAAGGGACGCCGTTTACCTCGGAGACGTTCAAGGAAACGGCCAAGTTACTCAAAATAAAGCACTTGAGAACCGCGGTGTATCATCCTCAAACCGATGGTTTAGTAGAGAGATTTAATCAGATTCTGAAACAGATGCTTCGCAAGGTGGTCAGCGGGGATGGGAGGAATTGGGATCAGCTCCTCCCCCTCGTACTCTTTGCCTACCGGGAAGTCCCGCAAGCCTCAACGGGGTTCTCACCCTTTGAATTGTTATATGGGCGACAACCCCGGGGCATATTGGACATTCTAAAGGAAGGTTGGGAAGGAGAGGCCCTTC